>NC_137231.1:15829621-15872121 GCF_949987685.1 Ammodytes marinus | reverse complement strand
CCCTGGGCACGCTCACATAAAAATATGCTGATTGCCCATCCGATGAATATGAAAACATCTTCCATGGTCGCCATGGTTTTTGTTACTCAACAAATCACGTGATAACAATGGCTGCAGCACACTCTAGGTGTGAGCGCGGAAGGAGGGCACAGCCATGCAGGCGCATAGCCCCCCTGTTTACTAAGAAGAAGGAAAGGGGACTGTCACCACCCATTTCTAAACGCATAGTCAAATCACCCAGTTACATTCAGAAATATATGGAAATGGGCGACTGTGAAATAAATGTAAGTGGCCTTTCTTTTTTCAGCAACGTGCTTGTATGGCAGGAACACTTCTATAGAAATATTATAAACGCATATAGGCTGCCTCACACACTAGAAGACGCAATTCAGTCACTTTTACACTAGCAGGTATATTTGAAATGTAGATACTGAGGCCACGTCATCATCGTAGACAGAGAGAATACAGTTCATTATTTTTAAGGACTCAGGGCAGCAGGGATTGTCAGTGTTCATGAAAAGCACTAATGAGAACCAAATTGGTGAGATTTACTCCAGAGACAGCCAGGCAGTAAAAGATCATGCAAGCCGCTGCCAAGCCATAGCCTACTGCATCTCTTCTCCTACACAGCCCATAGAACACAGTGAAGTGGCTGAGAGGGAGAGATGCAGCCCAGTGTGATTCACAGCTGTTTGAGGCATGTGTTGATGCTCTCCCAACATGTTTCACTACATCTCAGCATTGCATTGCAGTGTATTGTATTTCTTAATGACTGGATGGACTGAGGTCCTTTTTTTAGTTGATGCTTTGAAGGATGGACTTACAGGTTAGAATTGTGTAGAGATGTGTGTGTGTGTGTGTGTGTGTGTTTGTGTGACTTAGGCTTTCAAATGTATAAATAGACACAAAAAACGGTATCATGCAGCTTAGATGTTTTGGGGTAGCAACCCACTGGCTTAAGCTGATGTACAGAATTTAGTGAATGGTATAGCTGGGGGGCTTAGTTACAGATCCTATGTTGTTTCTAGTTTTTTTTTACCCTGGGTTGACATTTAGGGTGCCCCCCAGACTTCAACAGTGTTCCCTTTCATAAAGCTGGACGACGTTTTTATTCGACTTAACTGAGAGAAAAATAAGACTTATTTTATTCAGCGCTGATCGGCCCAAACTGTGTTCTCAAATGTTCTTTCGGGTAAACGACCCTGTATTGTATGGCCGTCTTTGACAGGGGTCGGGAACAAGAGACACTAGTTTCCGTAGTTGTCCGACGGTGTGAGAAAGTCTGCAAGGGCCCGTAAAGCAAAGGCAGTGTTGAATTCAGACACTGTGGTTCAGTTTAACGCTGCACTCGAATAATCTTATCCTCTGCTGCAAAGTATAGCCTGCTACACAGATTTCTCAACATATGCTGAATATGAACTACCGGTAGGCCTACATGACTAAATCAGATATTTTGTAAACCTGAACATTTGAAGACATACGCACCTTCATGGAGGGCACAGTGAATGACGACACAATTGATTCTGAATTGTCAAAACATGTCATAAAGACAACCAGGCCTGTTTTTAAACACGTGGCCTCCGCCGGAAGCTGCTTATCATCTGACAGGTGCATAAAAGAAACCGCCCTAATTTTGTTTTGTTTAACAGTCTATTGTAACAGCCCGCTTTAAGCTGTGTGTATGGGTTTGGAAGTTTAAAAAAATGCATCACTATTTATGTTCAATAACGCCTTAATGCCATACACGTGATATTGATTGTAGTATTCATATCTGAGAAGAGTCATATGTTATTTGACCAATGGTTATTATTTTTTGTTGTTATAAGTGAGTGTTGGGTTTATCCTTAAAAAACTTTTATTGGATTCTACTCCACTTGTCTTTCACCCTACGATTTTATGTTGCCCATAGTCTATTACCTCCTTTTCTTCCAGTAACTTTATTATCCCATCGGTCTCTGTCCACGGTCAAGTTCAGTTGCAAACAATGCACCTAAATGTAATTTATTCAAATGGCCCCCAGACCTCTTTGTGCAACATTATCTGCGCTATTCCTAATTCTCATGAGAAGTATCCGCGCGCTAAAGTGGGGGCCCTGCTGGATTACCGAGTTGTAGCACATCCCTTTCAAATTCATAAACCCGTTACCCGCATATAGTTTTAAGATAATGACCCAACGTCCTCATTATCAGTACAATTGGCGAGACATTACGCATTCAAGACCGTTACTACTCCAAATATAGGACCGCGTTGGCTGGGGCTGGGAACATGTCGCCTCTTTCTTTGGGGATGCAGATGAGTCTGGTGCACTTGACGTCTTTTCATGACCCCTGTCGCCCCCCCATCTTCCCCCCTCACAGCCCCTCCAGGCCCTCACGGCGCTGTCTGTTGGGCCGGGGCATGGCATTGCCACTTGCCCCACCGAGCGTGGGAATGGGATCGTCCAGTCGTTCACATCTCCTGCACTGCGGTTAACGGAATCAATTAAGCAGGCCCGACCCCCCCACATCTCCCCAATCCCCTCTGCCTCCCTCCCTCTTCTGCCACCTCCCTCCTTCTCCTAACCCCACTCCCCCACACCACTCTCTCTCCCTCCCTCTTTCCATTTTTTGTCAGTTCAGTATATGTCCTAATTATTAGGCTACTGTTTGGGATGCCAGCGCAGTTTCCTGGCAGGACCTGATCATGAGAGAGAGAGATAGAGAGAGAGAGAGAGAGAGAGAGAGAGAGAGAGAGAGAGAGAGAGAGAGAGAAATCGCACACGTGGGTTTCTAAAGAAACAAATGTCACTCATTCTTGATATGATCCTCAGTATCAGACTGCGTTGAAATTTCATTCAAATTAAATACAATGTAAAATCACCTTATGTCAAATTTATGTGCAATAACTGGCCTGAAGGCACGTTCATTGTGTGTGTGTGTGTGTGTGTGTGTGTGTGTGTGTGTGTGTGTGTGTGTGTGTGTGTGTGTGTGTGTTGCATGCTTAAATGTGTGTGGCTGAGTGCGAGCATGTGTGTACAACAATAATGTGCATAATGCTCTCTGAAAGAAAAAAAACGTATTATTAAAAGCTTTCTCGTTCTGATGAAAATATCCACCGTATTAATTTAGAGACAAAGTAGATCAAAATAATATCAGAATAAAGTCAGTTATAGCATCTACAGAATGTGGTTCATGGGGAAATAGAATGATATGTCATGGGTCCCCCACAAGTCCTCGACGAGTCTGGAAGTAGTTTTTACTTTCGGTTATCTAGCTTTATGACGAGCAGAACACTCATACAGCTAGATAACCAAAGATAACAACCCACTTCCCAATCTTCAGCAATAATCCACATGAACATTTCCTCTTCTGGTCTCCAAGTTTCCCCCTCTCTGAACTCAGATATAAAGCAAAAGTCATCCTTTCTAAAGTCACATTTTGTATTCCCTTTGTGCCATGCACAGCCC
Source organism: Ammodytes marinus (assembly GCF_949987685.1). NCBI lineage: Eukaryota > Metazoa > Chordata > Actinopteri > Uranoscopiformes > Ammodytidae > Ammodytes > Ammodytes marinus. The sequence goes on along the minus strand of NC_137231.1, from coordinate 15,868,676 downwards.
GAACTGTCACACACCTGATGTAAAAAAAAAAAAAAAAAAAAAAAGGAAAAAAAAGGTTGAAATTCTTCCGAGAAAAAAAAATTATCCCAATGTTAATGTCATATTCACTTGACATTAACCAATATTACTGAGTTGAAGTAGGCCTTGAAAATCGCGGGCAAGGTGCAGTCATCCTTGCACAGGGGCCCTAATTTGCAATGCAAATAGCTCCAATCCCACAAAAGGCTCTTTCGCCTCTATTAAGTCGTTGTGGCAGTAGCAATAGATATCCTGTGAGGCCGGCGGAGAAGAAACACGGCAGCGGAGGGGGAAATCCGGTTTCCTGTGGAAAGTGCAATAACGGCACAGGGAATTACGACGCAAATGTTTCGGATTATAATGGCAGGATCTTGTTTTTTTGCTAAAGGGTTTCAAGTTGTCCTTTTCACATCCAGCGTGTACTTAATGGAGAGATAAAGCCGATGACTCTGAGCCAAAGGGTCCGTTCTGCAGGTTGCGTGGTCGGTCGGTCGGTCTGAAAAGAGTGGGGGGGGGGGAATAGTGGGGCCATCCCCAAACGATAGGGGGTCGGGGGGTGGCCAAAATATGGACCAGCCCCGGTGAGGTCAAAGGCCTCGGACCACGACAATGTAACGGTGATGTCATGAAAAAAAATGGCATAGCATATGCACCCTCCTATCCATGCACAATCTCCATCCATTACACAGAGCGCGCTGGGATAAATCCGCCTTGCACCGAGCAGTCTGCACGCCTTCTCTCTCTCTCTCACACACACAGGGATGGAAATGGATGGCAGGGGGAAACCATATGATTTATTTTTACACAGAACGAGAGCGATTCAACTGCTTTTAAGGGGAGATGCGATCAGATTTAGTGCCTATTAAACAATAAAAAAATAAAACAACTCAATGAAGGGAGAGCACCCCGGAGCTGCCTGCAGCTTCCAACGAAGGCTATATTTTTTCTATCCGCAATAACGCTGCTCGCTTGCTCATCGTTCTCCTCGTATATAATGTACCTCCACAGTAGGAGGTCAATTGTTCTCACGTGCTCGATTTTGCGTCGAAATTCCCGTGTGCTTTTTTGTTTTGTCATCGTCGCATCCAATGTGTAGACTATGGTATGGCGAAGTCGACCCGCGCGAAATCGTATAGCCTATAGCCTATTTGCGTCTTATAGTTAGCCCGCTCACGTTTCCACAGAAATGTGTAAGTGGTTTACCGATAGCCCGGCACAAATGGGTCAATATGGTCAATATATAGGATCTTTGTAACTGAGTCAACAATAACAGGCAGCGGAACATGTGATGGTTCATGCGCAGGAGCATGCAGCTGCAGGTTACCGAATCGGTTTCTGGTACCTTGTGCACAACTTTGATTCCTTTAGGAGCACAACACACTCCCGATTCAAAGGGGGAAAAGTTAACCTCACACAGAAATCTGCTCATGTGTGTCTGCATGTGTGAGAGAGCGTGTATGTGTGCGCGCGTTTTTGACAGAAGCAGTGAACTGACAAATTAACACCGTATTATTTGTCAATGGCATCTTCATCTTTTTTTATTCTTCATCAGGTGTCCCATTTGCCTGTTAAAGTTTGTAGATGTGGCTCTCAGGTTTAGCCTACTCTCGGCTCCTCGGTGAGAGGGAGGGGCAAATCAGAGATGTTTTAATGAGCGACTATGAGTCACGCGGCCTTTGCATTTCAATAAGGGAGTATTTACTACAAACATGTCCCCTTAATGTTCAGTCACAGCTGTTGCACTCGAATTTATATTTCTCACTCACCCCCTTTTATAAATAACATATTCCACCTGCAACGTGCCACATAATCAGTCCGGATGTGCCCAAATGTCACTTGCACTATAAAACACACTCAGAATTCACCAATTGTACGCAAACACTGTTCATACTACTTATCGTATTGCATCGCCAATTTTCAAACACCCACATACATGCAGTCGGTCCCCCTAATGTGGATCTGATGACAGGTAAACTGTAAGGCCAACTTGATATCATTGAGATCAGCATTATAAAGCACACGTCATTAGGGTAAAGTAGGCTTCAGTAAAGGCCTCCCACACACAGGCCATGCTTTAATCACAGCACACCGATTATTCATACATTCAACCTGCTGCTGATCCTCTTGAAATTATAATACACTGTAATTCCGTGAAGGTTAATGATACTGTGCAGAAAAGCAAACAAAAAAGAGGACGAGAAGGGTTCAATTCTATTATTTGAATGTTTGTGCATAGTAACACATGGATAAACAATACAATCAACGCTCCGTTTTCAAGACAATGTGCAAAAGGTTTTGGTGACGTTATTCATTCAACGTAAAGCGGACTTCTCACTGTTGTGACAGCCCAGATTCAGAAAATAAATCTCGCAATGTTTGAAGCGATTTTTGTTTTGTGTACGTAGAAGTGTCTGGCCATATTTATAATTTATCTGAAATAATCTCAAACACATCGCTCTCGAAATCATAGTTCTCTGTACCACTGTATCGAGTCCGCACCAAGTAAAGACAGTCTACTCCACAACGATTGATATGTGCCCTAAGTAGGCCTAATAGAAATGATCATTTCAGACAACAGCAGTATTAACGAGATGCTTTTTTTTGTTTTACCAGAGGAACGGGCGCGGATAATCCGAGACGCATATGTAAGAATACTGCCGACCAACTCTGAAGGGAACTTAATCGCAGAGGGCAGCATGTAACGAGAAGAGCCGGCCATAAAGTACACAAGGTGTTTTTAAAATAGGCCAATATCACAAACTCGAGGGAGAGTTAACTAAGTTAGTGGTCAGTAGCAGTCCACCGAGTTGTTTGTAAAAAGGTGTCCAAAACGTCTAATCAGTACGCACTGATTCCAAAGTGTGCGAGGAAACATTAACTTGACGTTTCCTTCTAAATACGTTGGATCTCATCACACATCATCATTCCTTATCCAGTCTTAACAAAACAACCGCACACTGTCGATTTATAACCGATAGTCTTATATGAACTGGTGCGCACTTGAGAAACCTTTACGCACACGATTGCTCCACGCAGCCCATTAAAAGAGGCACAAAAGTTGCACTTACTTCCTGAAGGTGACTCAAATCACCGCGGCCGACCAGAAAGCGTCCCAAAGCAGGAGAAGAACAGCGGGTGTTCAGTTGTTGTCCGTGTGTACCGTGATGTGGTATATTTTCCCCTCAAATATCCCAGCCTTGTTATTTGGTTGGGTGGGGGCATCACTTTAAAACTGCCGCTAACAGTCAGAATAGCCTGCATTAGGCGTGCTTCAGCTGCTCTGTGCAAAGCATGAGCGTATCCCAAGCATGATAGACGAAGAGAAAGGGGGAAGGAGGGAGAGGGAGAGAGGTGCAGGGAGAGGGAGAGAGGTGCAGGGAGAGAGAGAGAACTTTCCCACAACGTCTACAAGCACCAAATAGAAAAGTGCATGCACAGTTGAGCCCTCAGAGTAGGCAAGTTTTTTTCTTCTTTTTTTCTCCACTGTTGGTGGTGGGGTGGGATGAGGAGGGAGTGGAAGATGATGATGATGATGGGGAGGAGGGATATGTGTGTGTGTGTGTGTGTGTGTGTGTGTGTGTGTGTGTGTGTGTGTGTGTGTGTGTGTGTGTGGGGGGGGGGGGGGGGCGGTAAAGTCCATCCTTCTGTATGAAGAGAGGACGTGCTCTGCAATTCAAACAAGTTCCCCCGGTTCTTTTGTTGCACGCACGAACTGAGGCGGCATTGTTCGACGGGTTTGGCGTGGTGGACCCTCTCCCTCCATTCCCCTGACCAGGTTACCGAAGTGAGCCCTCGCAGTCGGGTGGTAATGAATTTGCTGCAGGCGCGCTTCGCTAACACGTTTTGACAAACGGAACGCATTTACCGGTTTTCAGACAGAGTGGGGAAATGATTTGCTACACGCAATTCCCAAACTAGGTCCAGAATGAGGTCGATAATAAAAAAGAAAGAAAAAGGGGACAAAATACAACACTTCCACAACTACAAACTTCCCTCCAAAGGTTTAGATTGGATCTGTGTGTACACTATGCATACTGGACTTCCTGTATGAATTCACCTCCAGTAGCAGTAAACTTATTAGACACTCACACACACACACGCACACGCACGCACACACACACACACACACACACACACACACACACACACACACACACACACACACACACACACACACACACACACACACACACACACACACACACACACAACTAATTCTCTTGGTAATGAAAAAGGCCTACTTTTTTGTTGATTTTTTTAAATGAATGTATTATATCGCTCAACTTTTCAGTGTTGAGGCGCTTAACGCACTTATCTCTGGATTTGGTGCAAAGGCGTCACGCTACACTTGCTCTCTTATTTTTACCAGTCACAATTTCCAGATATAAGGAAATTAAAATAAAAAACGTTTTAATTGTTTGCCCAATAGTGTTATTTTTCTGAACATCTTAGGGAAAAAGGTATAGCCAATGTCATAAAATGCATCACGTGACTGAACACACAGCAAACTGGGAACGCAAAGCATATCCTTTCTTATATTACTCCCACCCTCTCTTTGCCTAATTGCAGGCGTATCCATTAGATTCAACCGGATTCACGTTTTAGTTTAACAGCGAGGGCACGTTCAATGACGTAGACAAGCATATCAGCTACGTGCAGCCATATTTAAATACATCAAGGCAATTAGCGCATCAAAATATGCAAATCCCGCTTACTACATAGTCCGCCCGGCCGCAGTCGGAGTAATTCCCCCCAGCCGGTTCTTGGGTGTTTGATTGCCGTTTTGAAAGTCAACACAGCCTTGTTTGTTTTTCCAAGAGGCTTCGTGAACGGGACAGAAGGGAGACGCGGAGAGAAGGGGAACGGTGGCTCATGCGCGGAAAGCCTCCCATGCGTAATGAGACGACCCGCTACAGCCATTTTCGGTTCTCCGACGCCGTTGGCTCTGGTGTGCGTATTATTTTTAATATTGATGCATATTCAGTGGATAGATTTGCATTACATACGTATCGCTCAGTGTTTCTTTGACTTGTTTGGTTGGCGTTTAGGTGGACGCAAAGCCCTTGTTTTGCCTGTTATGGTGACGAAAAATATCATCTACAATGATTTCATATTCAAATGTAGGGTTGATCTGGTATGGACTATAGCAACAAAATATTTATCCTGTCCTTAAAATTATCGATTTAATTTAATCTGAATGATGTAAATGCTTTTGAATACTCAAATACAGCGTGCATGAACAAAGAGCTCTCCGGTTGCCTGACAATAGAGCAGGCTCATAGGTGATACTGAGGAGAGGATACGTTTCGAGCGGGACGGCTGTTTCATAACAAGAGAATGACACGGGCTGAAACTAATAACCAAAAAAGTCTCCTGCTCAGTCTGTAAGAGATCCTGTGACGCAGCGCTGACATTTAGACTACAATTGCACAGGCTGTCTCCTCCGCCGTCCGTGCACGCGCTCAGTGGTGCCAGAGATGAGCGCGCATCAAAGCAGTCAGTTTTATGTAAGAAAAAAATAGCTACAAATACCAAATATGTAAGACAGTGTTTTTCTTTTACGTAACTCAGCTTTTTCAATTGTTTCCCCTCTATAACAAAACATGCGCGTATATGTGTGGCGTCTGTGTTATGGCATTCTCAAAGAGAAAAGCATGCCCTCAATCAATTGATGTATTATTATTTTGTTTTAACTTACCTCCAATTAACACATATCCAATGATGCTGCTGTAACTCAGTTGCTCGGTTACGGTCGCCGGTTCCGTTGGTGGGACGTTTTCCAGGAGGTACAAACTTTCTCCTTTCAGCCAAAGCAGACGCAGTCCCTATAGGCTACTCCCCTCGTCATTGAACCTTGCTCTTAAACTGCTCGTGGCTCAACACCAGTGGTCAGGCATGTCTCGCGTAAAGATATTCAAAGCCACAGGAGTCCGTTACCCCACCTATAGCTGGACCGACCACTCCAAACAAGTCTTATTGGCTCATTACTAAATATTAGGCTATACTTACAGATTGTTTCTTGGGAGCTGAACTAGTCCCTATGTTGCATTGGCCACGTTTTTTATTATCACATCGCAACGTATAAAGGACAGATTACGCACACCTGCGTTTACCTTCAGAAATACAAATGACAAAGCTCGTAAATGATAAGCAGACGTGTTAAGGGCATTCACGCCGTTGTTATAGGCCTATAGACGAAATCAAACTCTAGGTCTACGATATAGTTGTTTTGTTTTGGCTAATGGCAGGTCGTTGTGAGAACAGTTTGTTTTATAGGAAGAGGTTGCTCCTATGTGGAGGATTTAACAAAAATAATGTGCCCATTTATTCGTTCGATTGGTGGCTGTAATCTCCTCCCTAAATTTAAAAAATAAATACAAATTTATTAGTTAACATCATTTTTTTTGGTCTGGGAAATATCAGCTCTTCAACAGTGTAGCAGCATAAATCACATGATGTCTTTATTTATTGATGTCACTGTGTTTTTATGTTCTTGATATGCAGAGCGTGTGTGTTTGTAATGGGGTTAGGAGAGGAGAGCAGTCCCGTTGTCCACGGATCCTCATTTGACTCGTGCAGCTAGAGAGCAGAGGTAAAGTTCACAAGGCTCAAAAGGTATTCTCTTTGTTCCTGTTGATTGCAATTTATAGAACGGACGTTATCAGGCCGCGTGGTCGAGTCAAAGACGAAACAAACCGTTTGGCAGATTCCAAACAGATGATAGCCTACAAAAAAAAGGCACGCAAAAAGAAGAGGAAAAAAACAACACTACAAGAGTTTTTTTCATTCGTATTTTTTATATTCGATATTAAAATGCTGGCAAGCGCAGATGTAAACTGCAAACGAGTCGGCTATAAGCAGCAGATTTAATGAAGCGTTTGATTTGAAACGTGGGCCGTAATTTTCATTTCAGCAATCATCATGTGAGAAAAATATCAGATAATTAAATAGGCTACACATTTTTTTTCCATTTTCTGGGGCAGACATCAGCCTACGGTATTGGCTGCAGTTTGTAGGAACAGGTGAGCCCTATATGTCTAACTCTGTAAACGAAACAGTATTCTGCAATTAGTGTAATGGAACATCTCGAAGTTTAAGAAGCAGCATAGCTTTTTGTTCAATAGCATTGCTGTGGTTGTAAAGGTGTGAGGTGTCTCCTGCACCATGCACTGATACACACCTTTTTATTTGATTGAGGACAGAAGTCTATATTGAAGATTGAAGTCTATAGTGTATCTGTAAGTTTTAAATGTTTTACTCAGTATTAATACTATTATTATTAATATCATTATGACTAGCCTACTATTAATTATTCGGCTTTTATTATGATCATCTCATTTTTTATTTGACTTTATATTACAGATCATCTTTTTAAAACTGGACCCAGAGCAATAACATGTATATTTAAATCATCAGGGAAGAATCTTCTATCTCTCACAGTAGGCTACTCACCTCGAAAAATGTTCGTGAAGCAATTAGTGGAGTGCACATGCTTATTTATGTCTCTTCGATTTACACGGACAGCTTTGGAGACCGCGGACGAGGAGGGTGAAGGTTAGAAGGGGAGAGGGGTGGGGGGGTGGGGTGGGGCTCGATTATACGGCTCAATGGTGACATCTAGTGGGGACGTTGGAGAATGGCGATGATGAGTATGTGGCCCAGGCTCCACGGTCAACCAAGTAACCTAGGCCTACATGTTGTGCACGTGCTGGCGTCGCCACCCCACCCACCTTTAATCATACAAACGAACACATGTACAATTTAATACACAGCGCATGTAGGCTACATGGCTATTTTAAAATGCCTTTGTCTTCTTGTTGAAAGTCTCAGCACAGACAAAGTGTCACGTCTGCAGATCCTAAAAAAATGCGGGTATTTTCTTTTTTTTTTAGTTCAGACTCAGACATTTCCAACTGTTTTTTTAACGGCTCATGAAACGCAACTATACTGTGTATTATTTTATGTTTATTAATACATTCAAATGCTCTATTTTATTTTTCTTCAACATTTTTTTTCTTTTTCGATCAACCCTGCCTTTAATTCCATTATCGCGTGTTCTTTCAAATTCACATCATATTATGATTTCTGACCTTTTCGTTTGCATATCCGTACAGTTTATAACAAAACTCTGATCAGATTCAAGCAACATTATTGCGAGCTCAATCGGTGGCGTCTCAGTCTGACCTTTGGAGAAAGTGTGAGGATGATGTCACAATCGCTTCTTTCTGACATATGATACATTATATTGTGCCTACAGTTAATTTATCACCCCGTCTTGACCGCAGGCTACTGGAATTAACCCTTCAAATGCTCTTTAAAAGGCTTTATGTAATTAGGCATCAGGGAAAGAGTGTGGCCTAATTCAAATCTGTGGAAACGCACTGTTGTATGTAACATTGGATATTGTTCAATATTCATTGGCCTAATTACTGCAGGGATATTCTTTGTCAAGAAAAGAAAGACTAGCCTATATCCACAAAACCCCCTGTTCATAGACACACAGACCCTGTCTGAATAGCACATCCTTATAGCATTGTCATGAACTAATTGTAGGCCTACTGAAATCATTGTTTTATTTTATGAATATAATGATTGTATTGAAGAGAAATATTACAAAGGTTGCAGCCTGTGGTGGACTGTGAAACTATCTCGCTTGCATTGTGTCCCCTTCGATTTCGGGCACATTCCGTAAAACAGCAGTTCGATAAAGGTTCGTTACATTACACTGGATAAAAAAAAATAAAAAAAAGACAAAACAAAGACTGATTGATTCAACCATTGATTAAAGTGTTTTTTTTTTGTTGTTGCATGAGAACATAATCGTATCCAATCGACACAATAAATACCGAGACATATGAAGTAATATTAAGATAATATTATTATCAAGATAAAACAAATTGAAATTAATCAGAGTGATATAATTAAATGGACCTTGATGTTGAAACGGAATTTCAAAATCTGCTTTCTACATTAGACCTACATACCTGGACCTTACGCAAACGTATCATAGGCTACTTTATATTTAATTTAATTTAATTTCTCTAAAACATTTAATCACATTTCACTGATTGGACATTTCTAAACATCGGTTCAGAACTTGAAACGATTTAAAGGTAGCCTATTGACGCAGCCTATATTGGTTCTTTTGTAGAAAAGTCAGCAAACGTCAACTTCAATGTGTCATCAGAAAGCTTCGACTGAGCCTATAGTAGCATATTTCTAAAACAATAAATAGACTAACGAAAAAACGAGTAGGCCAAAAGGCAATTATATTTTAATAATCCTATTTAATATGTTATATAAAAAATATGCATTTGGATTACTTTAGATAAACAGAAGAGGTTCGAAAAGACATCAGAGGTATTTGTTTTTTTTCTGTCTTTTGTAAAATATTTATCCTCTAGTATTTGGACTATTGGGTTTAAAACACAACGCGATGCTCTAGAAAGGACACGCACACTAGAAGCACACAGGCCTTCAGAATGACGCGTCAGAACACCAGTTGTGATCATATAGTAGCCTATATCAAATGTAAGCCAAGTGTATCACACCTTCGTCTCTTAATAACTGTGTAAAGTCTGTTGTAATTGATTATTGTATTTTCAGAAGTAAGAACTTCGCCATCCACCGCCATTGTAATCTTAGCTCTATAGGCCGCCTACTTTTTTGAGGTCCCCACCTGACTGTTACAAGGAAGAAATCATGAATTTCACTGAATGAGCTCTCACTTGCTCTCTTTTCTGGCGTTTCTTTGTTTCTTTTCCCCCTCAATTTTAATTCAGAGATTAATGAGATATGCTGTTTGTGTATGTGTATGTGTGTGTGTGTGTGTGTGTGTGTGTGTGTGTGCGTGTGTGTGTGTGTGTGTGTGTGTGTGCGTGTGTGTGTGTTTAATGGTACTTTATCACATCTCTGATTAGTATGGGCAGTATCACTGTGTTTGCATTGCTTATGTTTTTTCTCCTGTGAATTAAAGGTCCATGTTTTTTTTTATGTACAGCATAATGTATCAATGTGCATCACTGTGAGGAATGGTGCCGCTGTAATGTTAAGTGAGACAAACCTTGGCTTTTAAATGTCAAATAAATGTCTTCAGCATGATTACTTGTGTTAAATTGCCACATGTTCTAAATTGAAATGGGAAGAGGCAAATGTGAAAACGTTGCAATTGTCATTATTTCAATGTCGTGCAATCTGTTATTTTCTTAAAGTTTAGCTGTCGTGGCACCCCTACACTGACTTCCATTCTTGGAAGATTTTCATGTTAACATGTTTTTTTTTGTACTTGTTTTTGAGTTTGCACAGTATGCAAATAAGCACTGTTTGAAGAGGCATGCAGAAAACACAAGTCAAAACACAATGAAATCACACCAAGTCACATCAGGATAACTAAGAAAGCCAGTAACTTTACTGAAATCTCTGCAAAATACAAATAGCCTTTCCCAACAGCAGAGGAGACTTTGATTTCACCCCCCCCCCCCCTCAATACCTTTTCACTACATACAGCTGAATCAAGAAGTCCCTTGAGTTACATAGATGTGGATTTAATTTAATACCATCTTAGACTCAAGTGGCGACAAAGACCAGCTTATGCCGCTGAAAGCCGCTCTTGCGTTCCAGAAAACATTAGTTCCAGACCTCCTCCATTTTCAGTTATTTTTTACAAGCTACATTTGATACTACAAACTGACTTTTTAAGCATTGTAACATAATACTATATTTTTTTTAATTCCTTTTCAGCTTTTTTGAATACAACTTAAATAAACCACAAACACGGCGGAGCAACAAAGAATCCCATGTGAATGTATAGGGACCGTAAGCAATGGTATTACATGGTTATTACACATGGCTGTACAGTTGTATGGTCTCCCCCTTTTTCCCACTGCAAGTGACTTATCATCAACATCAACTGAGGTACTGCTCGGGTCAAATGTTTGGGCACCAACATTAAGTCTATTATAATAATGACAATGAAACAACTGATCAACAGGTGATGGAAAAGAATGGCTTCAAATTGAACAAACACACAAAAGAAAAGAAAAAGAGAAAGATATTGAGACGTTTTCTCCGTGTCTTTGGTAAAAATAATCTTCAAAACTGTAGCATACATGTTGGCATTATTTCAATAGCACGATAAATTGGTGTGTAATAAGCTTGGATCAAGTGGACAGCAAGCATTATGCTCAGGCCTGAATGATCCTTTTGAGCGGATAACAAATTGTAAATGCAAAAATAAGTTATTGCGTACAACCTTTTTCCCAATCCATGCACAGGGGGACAGAACAGGTACATTACTGTGGTTGGTATTGACAATGCAGCCTGATATCTAAAGCTATTGAAATTGAAATGTGAAACCAAATGTACATTTGAGCAAATTCTTTTATTGTCTTGTTTCAATGCTTGCAAAAAACCATAAATGAATGTGAAAATAAAAGTTGAGTTTACAACACAGAAATGCCACTGGCTTTGGTTTCTCCACACTTATGCTGCCTGAAACATCACGTTTGTTTTTTTATGTTTTTTTTTCTCAACCTTTTTGTATTTGAATTAAAAAATAAAAGAGAAGAACACCATTAGAGAGGCTCTGCCCCTGTTTGACTACACAACAGACTGTATACAGTAACAACATAGTGAATCTGCATGAAATATGCACATAGAAATATCATAACACTTAAGTGACAGCAGATACGGGATTGGGAGGCAGAGAGATATGTGGCTAGTTTCATTGTTTAAAAAAGAGAAAATCAAAACAGCTATTTATTTAAAAATAAACACTTGTGCGTCTTTCATACCAGCATGATCAATTTGTCCTGGTGTGTCTGACGCTGAGCTGTCAGTGACATGTGGTTAATGATGCGGGATCCTGTTTTGAAGAGTGGAACATGAGGAGTCACACAGGACGACACAGAATCAAATTAGGTTTGATGGGGGATAATTACCCACGATGCAATTGGAAAATAATATTATATAAATATGATTCAAAAGAAAATGATATAGATTGGGTCTTCGGCTTGTGTAGCGTCGCAAGGTAAGATTTCGGTGAAGATGAAGCAGAGCATAATGTCATAATCATGTTTCATGAGATTAACTATATTAAATTAGCCAATTCAGCTGAAGAGTGAAATATCTGATGCATTGAAGTTGCATCCAGACAGGGGCCGAGGGGTCGCTCATATTTCCTCGTCAGCATGACAGTCATGTACATCATGTGTCAACTGGTATTTCTGTGTCATCCCCAGTTCCAGTCTTGTGACATTTTCCACAAACAGGTTTTTTTTGTTGTTGTCAGCATTCAGGCCTGTCTTTTCCTACGCCCAACAAACCCTGGCAATGCTTTCCAGCTGGTTTTGAAGGTTAGACTAAATACACCCCTATAAACATCACTGTTCAGGGCTCAAATGAAACAAACCAGACAACATGTGCAACTGCACATAAAAACTCCACTAAGAAACCAACACAAATCATTAGTATATATATTTATATATTAGAAAGCTATACACAAGCATGTTAATTTCACAGATTTTTTTTTTTAAAGATTCTTAATATTACCATTATTATATATCATTAGAAATACACGTTTAAAAACAAACCTCTACAAAGATAAAACAGTTCAGCAAAGCATTGGATCTCAGTCTGTTTTTTTCATGGCTTAGGGCTTCAGAGCCCTGTCATTTCCCCTCTGGGCGAACTATCCATCTCTTATTAGCAAAGCTATCAAAAACACATTCTGGCTTATAGAAACTACAAAAAGCCACAAAAATGCTTTGCATTGTATTCCTTTCATATGAAAATATAAGCAAGTGTATCGTACAATTGTTTTTTATTTTTCCTTTTTTTCTGTTTATTAACACTGAATATTAATACTAGATCCAGAGTTGCCTTGATTACACTAACGTAGCTCTTAGATCAAAGGGTGGTCCTCGCTCGGCTCCGTTCTTTGAGGGGAGCGCTAAAATTAACGAAGGTTCCACCACGTCATTGGGTCTGCCCGTTTACCTGTACAATCCTTCAATTGTTGCATAATAGCTTTTCATTTAGTGAGTAAATAAATCTTGTAATGTCTGGCATCCTCTGACCCCTGGCCCTTCCCCCTTGACCCTCTATTTACATAAATACGTTGAACCTGCAACATGACATCATCTAATGTTAACACACATTTTTGCAAGGGAGAACTGCAGAGAAGGTATATAGCAATGAAACTGACACTGTACACATGTATTGTTTGTCCAACTCAAGTGCTAAGGTGTTTTCCACTGGACACACTCACTCTCATGTTAATGTTTTTTTTTTCCTTTCTTGTTTTTTTTGTCTCTATAGTCACTGATATATCGCTGAGGCAAAGTGTAAGTACGTTTTTATGAAACAGAGTACCTGACTATCTTTTTTTGTTTATTTGTTGATATGCATATATGTACACATACACACACACGTGTAAAGATATATGCATACGTGATTCTTTTTAACCACACACAATACACTTTATGCATAGTTCCCCAAAAAAAATATACCCCCTGACCCAAACGTCCACCCTCCCCCAAACCCCCCTTTTACAACACCCCACTGTTTTAGATAATGTCAATATGTATAGCACACACACACACACACACTCAAAAGCAAAAAGAGAATAAAAAAAAGGGAAAAGAAACAACAAACGTATTTTTCGAAGAGGGGTTGTCCCTTCTTCTTTCCTTCAGCGTTAAAGAGATGGGGTTCTTGGGTGGTGACTGACTCGTGATTTCGAGTGAGAGGAGGAGGAAGAGGAGGAGGGAGCTGACTTGGGTGTGGGGGGGGGGGGGGGGGGTGAGGAGGTTGGCATGGTAACGCTGCGTTGTCGGGGGGCATCTCGGGGGCAACTCGGGGCACTGCCTTGGGGGGGTTGGGTGGTGGGGTGGTGGGGCGCGGTGTGACCAGGACAGAGCTATCATGTGGCCCATCCTTCTGACAGGCGCACCCGTTTGATGGAGGGGCTCTCGCGCTCGTCCAGGGCGGGCCGCGACAGGCCCATGGGAGAGTGGAAGTCGTTCCTATGCTCGTGGTCGCTGCCCTCGTGGGAGCTGCTGCAGCTGCTCAGGCTGTCCACAGGGGAACGGCCCGAGTCCTGGCGGGACGAGGGATTCTGCTGGGGCATCGCTACCCCGCCGCCATAGCTGTTGGTGCGATCTCTAGGAGGAGAAACAGGTTCGGACTTGATGTGCAGGCTTTGAGCAGAGGGCAGGGACAGATTTGAACCCTGACATAAGTGAGAGCTAGAGCAGTTTCTGTAAGGAAGGAGAGAGAGAGGAAAACGCAAAAAGGGGTTAAAGAGTTACAGAGTAAGAAACAAGGTGATTTAAAAAATAAAAATACGTAAGTGGTGTGTCACACGCGCAAACATGCATGCACACACACGCAAATACGCACACACACACACACACACACACACACACACACACACACACACACACACACACACACACACACATGCACATGTACACACCCACACACACACACACACACACACGTTTATGAAAACAGGGAGGTGTCATAATGTGTGTTGGAGCTTGCAAATGAAGGTTGAAAATAGTGAAGGACTCTGAAGTGATAATTGGTGTGTTACATCATGCAGTTCACAACAACGCAACGCCTCAAATGTTCTGTTCAGGGCCACTCACCCGAGTTGTCCGAGGGCTGAGTGCTGCATGTTCTGAAGGTGCTGCTGTTGCCAGCCGCTCATTGAGCCGAGGTGAAGGGAGCTGCCGCTGTTGAAACCAGACAGGGAGGACAGGTCTGCACTATTGAGGGAATACTCTGCAAAATAAACAACACACATACAGAGGATGAGGGGGATGGAGATTGCAGGTTGTTGAAGAAGTTCAAAAAAGTTCTGCATGCAGCTCTGAAGCATATTGCTGCCATGTGTTCTGTGTTCGCTGGTGTGGCAATAGCCCCCTCTGCTGCTAAACTGGTGTATAACACTTACATTAGGGAAGGAGGTTTCAAAAGCAACACATATCACTTGAAGTGAGTCAAATTATTATTATGTTTCTTTTTTGATGCACACTATGTAAAACAACACTTGATTTGTTGGGTTATTTGGATATAGTACAGGGGCAATCAATACAAGGAATCAAAGGAATGAGCCTGTGTCTATGGTAAAATGAGATTTGAAGGTATAAAGATAACACAGCACACACACACTACGGTACGTACCGGTACCATAAGAAGTAGAGATGGCAGATGGGTAGCCACCCATGCCTTGTCCTGGTAGAGTGGGAGTTGCTACTGAAACCACAGGGGTGGCCAATGACTGGGCAGACTGAGAGTTGTTTATTCTCTGGTTCTGTGACAGAGGAAGGGAAAGAGAGAGACAGAGAGCAGGAGAGATGGGAGAGGCTTGAGAACATGAAATCAACACGCAGACAAAACAATCAAAACACAAAAAAGTGCCATAAAGCGAGAAAGTTTATTTTAATTTTCTTTCTCTCCCTCAACAGATGCTGAGAGAATGAATGTGATGCCAACTTCTGGGGAAATGAATCACTTGACATGCGGCACGGCTGAACCCTGCCAACCCTATCATTTACCACCCTTTCCGAGGGCCCACTGTCGCTATAGTAACACCATCGGTCTCCACAGCAACGCCGGGTAGCGACGGCAAGGGAGAGGCACTTTACTGTAGCACAGCCGCGGGGTTGGCAGAAATATACTGGAGGTTTGATGCAAAACCAAAGTGTCCTGTTTTGCTGCCCTTCATTTCTACATTTTGAGTAATGAAAGAGGTGAGCGGTATGTGTGTGGCGCAAGACTGAATTCACAGGCGAAACGATAAAAGGGAGAAATGGAGGAGAATACCTACTCAAGGGCAGAGGCAGTAAAGAGGCCAGGCTGCTTTTACTCTGACACACCACTGGATGGCACTGTGTGCCCTTACAAAACCTCATGTGAGGTGACATTGGAGCCTCAGCAGAGTCAGCAACAATAAAGGTGAAAGTTACTCTGGAGTCGGGACCGCTTTTCTAAACAAAATGCTGTATCTAGCTGTAGTAATGTCTCCTAACCTCTTATAATGCAAAATAAGAGGTTAGGCTAAGGTTCTACACAGTTATACAAGGAACATTCTCTCAATAACTATCTTGACCAGTTCCTTCCAATGAAATTGTTTTCAAGTTTAAGATTCTTTTGGACTTTTCCTTTAGGGTTGTTCTCATTTCTAAATTTGAGTTGCAGTCTGACTTACCAATAGCAGATCGACATCCTCAGACTGATGGCAGTAGAAGGGGAGGGTGATGAATTCAAATTAGTGAGTGTGAGTAAGAATATTATAGTGGTGACTTAGTTTGGAACAAGGTGGGGGGGGGGGGGGGGGGGGGGTGTTGGGCTGCTGTAGGATTGAGCCAACGGAAACAGAGCTAGTATGAAGAATAGGATGCTAATATCTACTCTAGATACACACTGAGGAAATACATCTGACAGTATATCAGACTTGGGCCAAAGGGAAATTTTTGAAGAAAGGTGCCATGTTTTAACAAGCTGCAAAGGCATCTTTTAGAAAAACAAAACTATATCATAAACCTTAAGTCAAGCTTTTCAGAAACATAACCTCATCAACCCAAGTTTGAGATAAAGAGATTCAAGCTGCAGAGAGGACATGGGAGATACTGGCAAACAAATTCAGGAGACTCCCCCATACATAGATAGGGGACATAAAGCAGGAAACAGTGATGGTGAAAGGGGGGGAACAATGACTGAAAGATGACTCACAATGGAGGGCATGTTGTTCTTGGCACCGGGAGGGATAAGCACACGGAGGTCAGGTTTGCGGTTGTTCATGCCCAGGTTCATGGGCGGGGGGGACTTAGTCTGCATGTTCTTGTTCATGCCACCGGGAGAGATCAGCAGACCTGGCGAGTTGCGGTGATTCCCATATCCATTTCCTGAGAGAGCAAGGGAAAAAGAGACAGAGAAACGTTGACTTATTCCGTATGATCAGATGGCATTTGAACAAAGAACACGGTAAAACCTGCTTCAGGAGTGTCATGAATGTTGAAAAGTCAGCTATCCAAGATGGTATGGCCTATTGGAGAACTTGTGAAAAAAGTCCATTTCAACTGTTTTTAGTCTTGATAAGCACTACTGTTTGTTTGGCAGTCATGCAATGAAAGCATCCAGGGCCTCACCCTCCACCTCTGTCACTGTCAGTTAAGGCCACATGTGCCCGGCAACAGCCAGCGAATCGTGTAAAAAAACATCTAATTACGGGTAGCAAGACCACAGAGGGATGGGACCCATCATTTGGCCATCAGAGCTAAACACATGTGCGGTTCTTCCAGACAAAGACCCTGCCTTTGGGGTCGCCACCAGATCTGCATTCTCCTAAGTATGGAGGGGCCAAGTGCAGCACCCATTTCTTCCTCAAAAACCGGTGGGGCGAAATACCATGAACATCAGTAAAAGAAAAAATTATGAGCGATGCATTCTCGCAAGCAACATCGTCTTTGTTTCTAACCGAATCCCACATGCTGTTTTTCCCCTTACTTCTCCTTCCTCCTTCCAAGGGGTAGAACACAGGGCACTGTGTGGACGTTCCCACTTGAAAGACAGGCAGGAATTATACGTTAGACATAAATGAATTTCCTAATCATATACTCCAGGGGAAAATGAGTCGCAGATGTCTTCCTGGGCAATTTCCCTTGCTGATCTTTGTTTAATTTGAGAGCGAGGTTTTTGTTGTTTGGAAATGAAAAGTTTCAAAAGCTCAATTTGAACAATCTGAAGAGTAAACGACCGCTAGTGGTGAGAGAAAATGAGGCCATTTGACAGAAAACGAGAAAAACAGTGTTGCTGGTGTGTGTGTGTGTGTGTGTGTCTGTGCCTCTGCTGGCATGTGTGATGTGTGAGCTTGTCGAAGTTGATGATAACGACATAGACTGTGTGCATTTGAATGTGTTGCTGTATGCTGCATATCATTTTACATGTGTATGATTGCATATCAGCACCATTTTTTGTTTCTGTCACACTGAATGCACATAAGCCCCGAATGACTTAAGACGCTATGAGACATGCATGTGGCTGCACGTGTGTGTTTTGTATCGGTCCCTCTTAGTTCCAGCGTCAATCTCCCATTAGCCAAGAGGCAGCTGCCTCTTCAGTTTTCCCGCTCCCTCATTCTCATGGCTGGCCCTTTGTGAGTTTGAGTGGGTGCATGTGGAGATGGATGAATGAAACCTCAGACACACCACACATACACTAAATTAAAGTAAATAACCCAGCAGGAAGTACATTAGTGTTTTCTGTACAGATGAATCAAAAAAAGGGACAGAGCTATAGAGAGACATTACTACACACTTTGGTCAAGACGGCATGGATTGTATCTTGGTGAGTTAATCAGACATCTGTGTATTGCCCCCCGGTAGAGATGGCTGCAGTCCAGTCAATTATCTGCTGGATGACTATGATCATGAGAGGCATATAGGCCGGTCCTTAAACACTTCAAAAGTCAAATCCTGAGCTAATTAAGCTAATGAAGCAAGAACCGTGACTCAAGTCTTTCCATTCTGTAGCTCGATCACCCTGATTCTGGGACAGTTGCGTTCAATAGCGACACGTTGACTTGACTACTCTATCAGCTAAATACACAATGTGCACGGTTCATTTCCCCCTCTCCTCCTCTGATGCGCTATAAAGTCGAGCTGCGCAGGCTGGCGTCAACCGTTTAGGGGAAGTACCAAAATTAAACACAGCCCTGCTAGAAGTCTGTTTAGACTGCTATTTAAAAAGGTGCATGTAGAGAACAACATCTGATCTAAGAATCAGATAAGCAGCGTTTTGCTATTTCGGAGGTGTGCAGGGACAGCTGAGGTCAAAGATGAAGGATTTCAATCATGCGACTATATAGGTGCTTTGGTTACAACTAAGCACACTTTGAGATGCACGTATTTGACAAGACCCCCCACACCAAGAGTGTTCGTTCTCTCTTTCTCTCTCTCAAACACACACACACAGACTCACACAGATACACAAACACACACACACACACACACACACACACACACACACACACACACACACACACACACACACACACACACACACACACACACACACACACACACACACACATATACACACAAACGGAGAGGTGTGGTTACACTCATGTACATTTTACTGTTACTGAACAAATTTCTGATGTCCTGTTGTGGTCTAACCGGCGCGCTCCATTCTATTCCCCATACACACACACACACACACACACTCTTCCGTTGCGGTTTGGCCAAATGTGTATTCAACCCTGAATTCTCTAACTGAACCAAGGTGTCACACACTAAGGCTTGCAAACTTGTGCAGTTGGTTGTGAGATGCTGTCAAGATTGAGACACACACATGTTTGATCCAGTGATAGCGTGACTCGCTGTCAGTTAGTTCTTGTATGAATGCTTTTGAGCTCCCGCGGAAGTTTTGACCAAGGTTTTTCTTTTTTTTTAAAGATTTACCTCGTATGTGAGGGAATAATTGGTGTGTGATCAAGGTGAGAGCTGACAAGGGTTTTCGGTTAATTCCTTGCAGTGCGGTGGTGAGCAGGGTGCTGATGGGAGCATAGATGACAGCTACATAATTGCACAAATGGAGGTGGGAGGTTTTTACAAGCTCAGGCCTTGGTCCGGAGCTCCTTTAATCAGCTCTCTTTCTCTCCTCCACTCACATTCTGTCTCTTTCCTCACCTCGTGCTCTCGCTCGCCGGCAAAGGAGTTGACAGATTGAACACATGCTGTATATAAATGAGCGAACATACACATGCATGCACACACACTTCCCACAATATTTCCATAGAAGAGACATGATGACTCAGCATTTCAGTATGGCCTATTTGCGCCGGACAAGAATTACCGAGGGACCCGGTGTGATTTAGATTTTAGCCCCATGCAGTACGTCTGGGTTTCATGATTCGCGTTTGCAAAGGATAACCAAAGTGTTCTATTTGAGTTTTGATGGCTAAAACCTAAGTTATTATCTAAAGAATTGAATGGTTGATAGATTGTGCATCTTCATGCTGTACTGTTTATGACCTCCTCAGGTCTGTGTTTCCTACATGGGAAGTCAAGTACAAGATATGCTTGGAGTTCAAGTCCTTTAAGTCATGAAAACACTGTCGCTATAGACAACTACCAACCAAAATCTACTTTGTTTTGTTTCCTTTAGAAAGTGTCAATGATTTTGTACTTATTGCAATTGCAAAATGATATAGTATAAAAGGAACTATTGAACACACTTTAAAATGTAATTTATTGTGACAACCTAGTCAGAGCTAGAAAGTGTCCAGGATATCTTCATCAGCACGCTATTCAAATGGAATGTTTTTTGAAAATGGATGTACTAAATATTTTATTTCCACTGTCAAAATCCATCGTTATTTGTAAAAGGGAAAGGGACACTTTGTGGAATCTTAGTTGAAATGAAAACATAAGACTGTCACAATCTACTCAGATGACAATGCACACTAAATTCAAATATCAGAAACACTTTAATGGTGAAAAAAGGTAGATAATGAGTGCTGGAATTCTAAGTTTACAGATTGAGGACATGGTAGATTCCAGTGGGATTAAGATGCAAAATGTCTCTGCAATGCTTTCAAACCAAAGAAGGAACCCAGGTGATGTTAATTTGACTGTGGGCTTGGCTTTGAAAGCTGTAATTTTCTCTCTTAACAGACAGTGGAACCATGACATCTGACGCACAAAGGAGGTGTTGTGTTTATGTGCATGTCTGAATCCCGCACGCACGCACACACGCACGCACGCACGCACGCACGCACACACACACACACACACACACACAAACAGACACCCACAAACAGACACACAAGGCCCCTCCTATCTCACTGCGGCTAAGCCACTTAAGGCACTCATACATGGGCCAGACAGCTACTTCTACAATCAGTTTATCAAAACTTACCGTGAGGAGAAGAGGAACATTAAAACAGTCTTTTTGGTGCCACAGTGACTGGGCTACCTCACCTCACACTGAGTCACTTAGAGGAACATCAATAAAATGGCTGACCAAGTCCACAGAACACTTCCATCTGTGTTGCCCCACTATTTCTACTTTGCACACATGCTTCTACCATCAGTGCATATTCATCACTGGGGTCCCTCCCCCCCCCCCCCATGCTCTTTCTCTCTCCCACTAGATGAGATTTAAGAGAGCTTTGAATGGAATCTTTTAGCTCCCACATGACTCTCACTCCACGTCGTGTTTTTCACTGCTGCTGAGCGACACACAGCCTCTCACAGAGTGCCTCTGTTCTTGCACTGCGGTGACACAAAGGCTACATTTGAAGCATGCTCTGCAGCACGCCGTCCACGGAACACACGCCACAACAAATGGTCCTGTTGTGTGTGTGTGATGAGCGCCCAGACAGAGAAACCAGGCATTGACCCCTTGTGATGGAGCCCCAGGGGCCAGACAAGGCTAGCCAGCTGTGCCCCACTGACCCCCCCTCCCCCTCCCCCCACTCTCCATTTTTACACTCCGCACTGTACATGGAGGCTGTAAACGTTAACCCTTTAACGGGGAGTCACTTTGCCATAAATTTGAGCCTGACATGCCCTCGGGGACAAAACCATTGACACACAGAAGCTAACACATAAGATTCCTTACACACATTCCTCAAACATTGGTTGCTCCACCCTGCACGGGATCAATTTGGCATGACGAGCCACTCCAAGCATTACATTAATTTGGTTGCAGGCATATGATAGCAGTGTAACAAGTTTGCGTGGCAAAAACAAGTTGCTCCAAATAAGAGCTAAAGGGGGTTTGCCAGTTTTGATTTACCAGAGGCATTAGAAATGCAGAGAGAGAATCAGGGGAGATTCAGCTCTACGTACAGAAGTCCAGTTTTTCCTCTGACTGCCTGTCAGTCAATCTGCTGCTCATGTGTATAGTGCAATTTTTATTTCTGTTTCCCCTCACTTGTTCTAGCATTTTATAGCTGAACACTGGCAGGATGTGTCACAGCCCCAGCACTGGGCAAACATACCCAGATGAACTCCACGACCACTAACATCAACACACCATGGACAAAATCTCCACTTCGGTTTGGGTTACTATTAGTCATGCATTTTATAGCCCCCGAGTGGGTGAGTGGGTGCCATGTATGTGTGTGTGTGTATGTGTGTGTGTGTGTGTGTGTGTGTGTGTGTGTGTGTGTGTGTGTGTGTGTGTGTGTGTGTGTGTGTGTGTGTGTGTGTGTGTCAGTCTGTTAGCAGAGGAGAGAAGAGGAGGCCATTCTTACCAGCACTGGTGCCTGCGCCAGTGGTGAGGTCAGCACCCATGAGGCCACCTGAAAGATGAAAAAGGGAGAGAGGAAAAGAGAAAGAGAGAAAACCATTAGAGGATAGACACCCACGTAACATCCACTATCCCTCCTGTCTCTTAACGTGGTGGCCTTTCAGAAGCTAACTTCATTTAATCACAATCCACTGTGTGCGTGTATGTGTATGATATATGTGTACTGATATACTGCCTCCCACCCAAACCTTAACACTCTGAGCAACTGGACACTGCGAGTGGATACATTAAGCTGTCGTCCAAGAAAAATGACACATTATTATTTTTAAGCCATGTGAGGTGGAAGAGTGGGAGGGTCCAGAACGTGTGCGGTTTGGTGTGGATGCTGCGAGCGCCAACACTCATATTTAGTTTGCGCTGGCGCTCCTAGCATCCAGTTGTAATGACAGGGTGAGGGTGTGGGCAGCAGCCTTCAGACCAGAGGGACAGAAAAAGGACCTTGGACAACAATAACAAACCAACAGACCTGATTTTTGCTTATGTCACTGGCAACTCAATTCCTATACATAGGGCCAGTCTTCTCATGTGTAGAACCTCACACTAAATCAAGGTGGACTGTGGGTTGGGATTCAATATGATATTAAATCATCAACTTGCTTGGAGCACAGAAACTGAGCAGGCAATATGTGTATTTAATGTATACCAAAGGGGATGACTTTTTAAATGTATTAATTCATTGCCTTTACGTGGAATAAAATAAATATTGCATTTGATGTGTGTGTGTGTGTGTGTGTGTGTGTGTGTGTGTGTGTGTGTGTCTATTAGCATGACAGTCAGTCAGTTAAACACACTATTGAAGAGATAGACGGATGGGATAACACACACGTACATGGATGCATGAGAGGGCCCTTCCTGTATTACCTGCACTGGGGGGTCTGTGAGTCACTCCAGGAGACATGCTGTTTCTCTGTAGGCCGTGGTGCGCCAGTGGCAACAGGTTGTGGTTGCCTAGGGAACCCCCGGGGTGGCTGTAAATGAGATTGTTCTGGTTGCTAACGGGAATGGACACGGGCATGTCATAGTTCGATTGGGGCACGGCCTGCTGAGAGAGAGAGAGAGAGAGAGAGAGAGAGGGAAGGAAGGATAAACAGAAACACAGACAAGAGATTAATAGACTGAGGATAGCAACACATTTGCAGTGAACACACTAAAACAAGGCATTTGAGTAAAAGGATGGACATGGAAAGAGAGAAAGAGAGAGATGTGACAATTCAGAAAGACTCTAGGAACACAAAGGAATTTAAAAGCCATTGACTTGCTACAGTGTTCCTCCACAAGCAGCCAACACAAGAGGAAAAAGGACAGACAGCCAAGTTCAAAGGGACAAAGGGGACGACTAACAATAGACATGCCTATATGAATGGTACAGAGAACAAGTTCTTGGAACAAAGACTAAAAACACAAGACAGTATGGATGGTTAAAGGGGGAAGCACTGCACAAAAAATGAAAGGGTAAAGCGTCTGGAAAACTCTTCTCAGAGTTACTCAAACTCTCCCCAAGACGATATATGGGTTGGCAACACTTTGTCATTCCAACTTGATCCAGCGGAGGTATAGGTAGGCAAACTTTGGAAGCCACATACAGTACGTCCTCCTTTAAAAGTTCACCTCCTGAAATGTTGTGTCATATTTCATTCTTAATGCAAAAGGTTGACTGCAGGGTAAAACATTCTGATGTGTTCACTGCATTTATGTTCCACTATATGATGCATTCCTGCTTATTTACATTTAAAAAAAAATAAAAAGGGTTATGGTTTACTGGGAATTAAGCTAATGGCATCCTACTGTTCTGAAAGAGCTAAATATGATTCAATGTGTCTTCACCTCACACAAAAAAAAAGTCAGCAGCAGTATTTCTTGCAGAAAAAGTGGCATCAAGACCAGAGAACTGAATGATGCGATTCGGAATCATTTATTTTCCTGCTGTCACGTGGAGCTAATGCAAAGTGTTTTTAAGTGGTAGATTCGGATCAGTCAGCATGTCTCATCAAGAACAGGAGTAGATGTAGCCTGTCGGCCCCCGGCGTCTAGTTTGTCATGTTTATTGTGTCACTTGGCAGAGAAGCTTAACCTTGGGAGTGCCCTGGAAGTGGTTGATCCTGCATGTTAGCTTTAGGAAGTAGAAAATAGGGCCCTAAATTACTGCCATGTGTCTCAGAGCCTGAGGAGAGAGCGCATCAGGGAGATCATCAGCCAGGCTAGCTTACAGGGAAGTGGGGAGGTGTGCCTTAGCATCGCTTCTTCTTCTTCAAATGTATTACTATGTGATAATGTTCTTTTTCAGGCCAGATAATATTTAAGACAACAAAGATGGTTACTTTAAGTGGATGATGCTTTCTTTTCTAACCAGCGAGGGGTTGTCTCTGCTTTTATTCTTTGAAGACTTCCACTACATTTTTTTCCCATAACTGATCCATTGTTGGAGTTTTGGTACCTCATGACTTTTTTAAACCTCTGTGCGTTCTCTCAAAAGAGTAGGGGAGCTGCGTCCCTGTGTGCACATTTTGTGTGCTGTCCTTTAAGCGGTGCCATCCTTCCTGTTTTCACTCATCTTCCTCCTCCGACCTCTCCCCACAGTCCCCTCAACAGTCCCCTGCAATCCAGAGGCCCAGTGCTTGGCAGCCACCCTGACCACACACTGAACTGCCACTTGTTGTGTGCAGAAGTCCCCCCTCAATGCTGTTCCACCCCCACCCACCCCCAACCCCAACCCCGCCCTGCTCCCATCCCAAAACCCACTCCACCCCAAGCCACCCAAACCACATGTCCCCCCTGCTCCGACACAGCCCTAGACACTACTGTTCTTCTCTGAACGATCTACCATGGAATTATCTCTTTCTCTGAAAAAGGCTAAAGCACTAACCAGTCCAAGATGGTGCTTTCTGAATGGAGGGCAGGCTCAGTTTACATAGCAAGAAAGCCTTTATTTTGTGGTTTTTCTGGCAGCTGGTTATAGATTAGATTCGTCTGTGAAACTGTCACATATATAATATGAATCCAGTAGCTGACATGTCTGTCTTCACTGATCTATGTCCATTAGCAAGGATGCTTTTTAAAAAAAATATGTTTTTAAAGATGCTGCTAAAGGCTATTGAAAATGAGTGATAATTGAGTTTTACATGAGGTAGGTACGCAGACACGCTCGAGAGTTTTTGAATGCCTGCTGCTGCTGTGTCATTGCCACAGTGTCTGTCCTTGTTGTTGTGGGTGACTGAGCCTCGTGTTTTTGTGCAGGAAAAGGAAAAGCACATGCAGACCGCACCTCCCCGGAGAGAGCCAGGCAAGGCATTCTGGGTAACAGGTTCAAGGAGGGCACCGGGTAAGGTTAAACTTTGTCATAAGAGAGAGTCTGCAATTACTTTAGCACAAATGCCTGCTGGTTATGGTCACCGTCGTGTCAAATTAGAGGACCGCTCCTCAACCGTAATCAAGGGAAAATCAAAGGACTGTTATTTTTTTCACTGTAAATATACAATCTAGTCTTCGCTCTAGTTTTACTCTCACTCTCACTTTTTGTATTTAGTCTAGAGGCAAACAATGGTGGTTAGCTGGGTTAGCGCAACAGTGACTGGCCAGTCAGCATTTTTGTTAGCCTAGCGTCGTGTCAACCCAGTACTTACAGGTATCTTATGAGTTTTAATCATGTGATCAAACTCCTCGTTAATCTGTTTGTATTTCTCCTCAGTGCGTGGGGTGAGGATGAGAGCAGACTCGAGCTCCGGGCTCTCGCCGCCTTTGTTCTCCTTCTTGCTCAAAGCCTGCCAGGTCCCACAAGCACAGAGACGGACGGAGGGAAACACAGATGAAGGGACGGAGAGATGGGTGGTGGACGACACATGACAAAAAACAAAAGGGGAGGACGAGACAGAAAGAACAGGGGGGACAAAAAAGGGGGAAAGAGAGGAAAGAAAAGTGAGAGGAAGGCAACAAGAGGTACTTACACACAGTCTCTGTCTGCTGATCATCAGATCAATGTCCTCGTTTATTTTCCTGTACTTGTCTTCGGACTCGGGGCTGTGGCCGACCGAGTCGTCTGCATCGGGGTCTGGGCTGTCACAGCCGTTTAGGCCCTTCTTTCTCAATGTCTGCAAACAGAGTAGTTGCAAAGCAAAGTTGAAGGGCTTGGGGGGTAAACAGGTAATGTAACCGGGGTGAACAGCTTGGGAGTGACAAATGGTGATGAACTGTGAGGAGGCATCTTTTTAGAATGAATACTGGCAAAATTTTAGTCAAGTTAGAAGTTGACTCTAAAAAGAAAAACAAATATAATTGAGATTGTATAAGTACATTTGGATTCATATTTCAAATGGATAGATTTCCAAAGTATTCTTTATATACTATACTTTTTTTCCATGAGGAAATTGTGTTTTTCTTCTGAGAAATTGTTCTACAAAAGGTCCTTCCACCCTTTCGATGACTCATTTTGACAGGTTCCATTCTAACCTCCATCAATATTGGGTGACAAGAGGATACACTGGCTGCTCTGAGCGAGTCAGCATGCAGGTAAACATTCAAGATGGCACAACAGATTTAATCGCATCATCATAACAAATGAGCAAACTCTTGACCAAATGACAAATCATGGGACCGTGAAACCTCATATTTACAAAGGGAAAGGGAAAAGTCAATAAAGTAAAAAACACATTACATCAGTGGGTCATGAAATATAATTAATATACAGTTGAGAGATGCTTGAGTTCATGACTGTGGTATATGTGCTATTTCAATGTGGCAGTTTCGGTTTTGGCCACCTGATGGCCACCTGCCCCCATTCGAGTGGCCAGAGGAACAGCAGACAGGCGGAAAAGCACACTCTCCACTCACTCACCACTCCCTCTGAGTGGACGAGACACAAAGAAAAAGAGAGTGTATAAGAGGGAAAGGGAGAGAGAGAGAGAGCTGCCTCTCTCCTTTTTTTAGATATTGTTGACTACCATAACAACAAGGATACGTTTCAGGGCACATTACTGAGTGTGATAGCACTAGAGGTATATGTTTGCTTGAGCAAGTAGGCTTGTACCGATAGGTCCTGTATGTGTTCATTCGCCTCGCAAAGTGTGAGACAAAGACAGAGCCGAAAGAAAAGAGAAAAGTACAGTAGCTGACAGTTAGAGATCTCATCAAAGGCGCCCCCCTCCCTCCACCCCTGCTTCACTATATCTAAACCCCCCTCCTTCCCTCTCTCCTCCTGGCTTTAATAAAGGGAGATTAGTCTACAGGAGGAATATCACGGGCCTGCTCCTGTCTGTGCAGTCGTCGCTTCACACTGCGCTCTCCTACTTTCATCTGAAGCTCCATATCAGACAGACGTAATTAAATTTACTTTAGCACACCCTGAATTTGATGCTGATCAAACGTGTTAGTATGTGTGTGTGTGTGTGTATGTGTGTGTGTGTGTGTTTCTCTCACTCTCTCTCTCTGTGTATTTTGCAGTGTGTGCATGCGTCTGCCGGCCGTGAGTGTGTGCGTGTCGGTCGATGTGTGTGGGAGGGGAAAGAGGGGAATGAGTCTCTGTGTTTGTGCGTGCATGTGTGGGTGTGCGAGGAGTGGGTGTTGGCGTCAAGAAAAAAAAAAGAAACGGAGAAAAAGAGCGACCGAGCAGGAGAAAAAAGGAGGGAGATAGATGCTAAAATAAGTTAATCTCAGTGAACTTCTTCCTCTCATTTGTTTGTCTCCGTCAGTACTCACTCACGGAAGAGATACGGGATGCTATTGCTACTCCATCACAACAGTGATGGAAAACAAATAACAATCCAGTCATCTCTCATGTCAGCACAACAAAGAGGCTGTTTTGAGTGTGGTTTTTAGTGAACTTAGAGGGCTTCTTTTGTTTGCGTGCGGTAACTGTTTGATTCCCGTGGCGTCTCGTGGCGAGGCAGCTACTGTGTTAAGCGTGTCAACAATATCGCTGGCTCTCCTCCTCTCTCTCTCTCTCTCTCTCTCTCTCTCTCTCTCTCTCTCTCTCTCTCTCTCTCTCTCTCTCTCTCTGAATCCTCACTCGGCCCCCAGAGTGGAAATCTGGAATTCTGAATTTCAAAAGCATCTCTCTCACATCTTTTGACAGTCCTCAGGAAATCGCACCAAACAAATCAAGCAAAGGCGATGCAGGAGAGGATCTGACTTCCAAACAGACCTACAGTGAATCAGGCACTCTCTCTCTCTCTCTCTCTCTCTCTCTCTGCTCTATCTATGAGGTGAAGGAGTCAAAAGAACAAAGGGGTTTGCAGAGGTTTTAGCTGGCTGTCTTTTTTTTTTGGCAAAGGCGTGAGATGTAAAACTTTTTTATTTTTTTTTGTAGTTTCAATCTGGCCTTGGCGATGCATCATGTCGAAACTGACAAGAGCTGAACCACTGGCCCTATCTTTTCATACACATGAGAATGCATGCAAGAGAACAGAACTTTTCTTTCTGCTTTGCACAGATTTCCAACACCTATACCTCCACCCGCCACTGAGTGCATGAGAGATTCACTTCCATTCTGGGAAGAGTAACAGCAGCAGCAGCAGGGGGCATTTCTGGGAGAGGAGAAACAGGGGGCTGGGGTAAAGGTGACACCCATATGGGGCAACTGAGCTGGTGGTCTGGCAAAGGGGCTGAGGCTCGGGCAGGGCTTTGCTGTTGGGTGTTGATGGGGGTTGCAGGGAGCCATGGGTGTGAGTGTTAAATGACTTTGAAGCATGTGGCCCCCGGTGGCTTAGCTTTCCAGCGGGGCTCAGCACATTGGAGGGTGCGGTACAAGGACGGTATGCCACTCATCCCAGTTATGCCCACCTGCTTCAAGACATCACACCTGTTGCCAAAGGGCTGACACACAACCCAACAGCCAATCAGAGCAGTCGGAGGGTTCACATAGCCATAGAAGGGCCTCTCTCGCTGTGGCACTCTCCACCTCACCACACTCGTCATCCTATATATTTGCCCCTTACTCTAATAGCCCATTGCTTTATCTGTGCCCTGAGTTTGTTATGTAGTTCGACTGCTGCTCCAAACAAGGCTTTGAGTCTGTTATTCAGTGACATCACCACTATATAAGAGACACATCAAAGACATATACTGCAGTATGACTGAGGGAGTAATGTTAAACAAAAAAAGTGCTGCGACTCGAATATTAAAAGAAAGAGGAGTGTGGTGGGTATGAAGAGCTGGTGTGAAAATATAGTCTTTGGGGAATATGTTAATATTCCGAGGATTAAACAAAAACACTTTGGTGCTAGTCCACATGCGCTAATAATTTTATGCTGGACGCATTCACATTTCCGGAATTTCAGTGTGAAAATGTTCATTATTGTATTCTTCAAGAGAAATGACTGCTGGCATAAAATAACAGTATTTAAGTGTAGAGCTATTTTTTTCCATTCAGTTATTTTGCATATCAGAAAGTCAAACCATTTTTGAATTAAAAAAAGACCAACTTCCCTCTACTCTCCTTCTACAGTTTAACACAACAGAAAACAACGAAAAAATTTAGACGTGTGAACCCAGTTCATAACTGAGAAAGATTGATGGAGCAAAGGTGGCTAGAGAGAGAGAGAGAAAAAAAAAGCTACATACACTACTATGATGTGAACAGTCAAGGAGCATGCTACAGACAGTGAAGTGAGGAGAAGGAGAAAAAGTACGACGGAGAGGAAAAGACGACGACGACGACGAAAAAGCTGTGCATGCTTGCTCGGCTCTGTGTCTTTCTCTGTGGCCCCATTGGAGGCTTGCTCCTAATTAAACTCCTTCTTCATGATGCTCCCTCATGACTCTACTTGTCACAGGGCCTGGTGCCAAGCAGGCGCAGCATAGACACGGCGTCCTACATACTTAGACACCCGTCTCATTGGCACCCTTCAGCTGTGTACACCCTCAGCCAGTATGGCCTAGTCTAGGGTGGGCTATATGATGGCTTACAGGACTAAAGTGAGCAAAGGTAAGGCAACATGGGGTTAGATTGAGGTAAATCAGAAGCTTAGTGATACAGGCATGAGCGCTACGAGAGAACGGATGTTTTAATCGTAGGAAAAAAAAAAGCCTAATACTATTTTCATAGTTTGGGGGTGTGGGTGATAACTTCATGGAGCTCAAGAGAAAAAAAAAACTGTGGAGCGTATTTGGGTGTGAATTCTGGTTGGCCCCAGGGGGTCTGCCAGGGACAGCTGACGCCTGCCCAGAGCTGCTGCCATACCAGGATCCGTCTGCTCGGCATTCTGCCACCCTGCTCACCCTCTCTATTACTCTCCATTGGGGTTTTTCTGGTCCCTATCTTTCTGTCTCAGTCTGCTGCTCAGCATGTCTCTGTCTCCCCCTATACCTCTGTCCCTCTTTCTCTCATTTCCTGCAATCCTACCACGCCTCATCAGAAGTGCAGTCAAAACATTGTTGGCTTGATCGGGTGCATCTTTACTATCTGATGGACTTTGGCTAGTTGCTGGGTTGTGTTTGGAAAGAGCTTCATTGCTGACCAGTCCCCCTTCTGCAGTTATCTTGGCAGTGGCTTAAGGGATACGACACATTCAATATTGTGTTTATAGCTATTGGGCGACAGCCGGGCCAGTGAATGTTTCCCAATGTCTTCAACCCCATTGGCTGAGAGCATAAGTGCAAAAAAACCCCTCTACAAAAACAGTCAGCTCATAATAGGCCCTTTTATATATTTGCCAACTCTGTATGGTCTTCAGAATACACATACTATTGTAAGCAAAACCAAGACTTATGAAAGAAGATACTATAGTATGAGGGAAGAAAGGATTTTCCCCAATAAATGGAGAAGTTAATGGTTTTGCAGAATAATTCAGCAGTCGGTTGAAAACAAGTTGCTGACAGATGAGCATAGTATACAAGCATAAACAACTGTGCCACTTAAGGATAATCATGTTAGCTGTATTATTAAAATATAATAAAATAGCACTGGAATAAACAGCTTTGCCTGGCAGGATCTCAGCCTTGTCACAATGTCAAACATGATAGAAAACAGCTTGATTCACTCAGAGATACTCCTTGAAGACGCAACAAAAGTATTGCAAATTGCACAGAATTGCTTTCAGAATGTGTGAGAATTTGTGTAGGTGTGCAGTAACTGCATTTTAAATCCAAAAGTGAATCACAATGAAATTCAAGGGCTCCTGAATAGTCATCGAGAACATGTCATCTAAAACTAGGGAGGCGATAATGAAATAAGCTTTTTGCATTGTCAAAAAAGGCTGAATGAAATACAGAAGATTGAAGCTAATATGTATATTAGCTTCAATCTTCTGTATTTTATTCAGCCTTTTTTGTGTATACACATATGTAGTGCAGCATATTTTCTTTGACCGGTCTTTACACTAACCTAAGATTTGGATCATGATTGTATTGGGGGGAAAAAAGTGACACAAAGTGGAAAAGTTTGAAGGACCAAAGCACAACAGGGATCTCCCTCGCTCTTACCCATTGACAAACTCAATCTCGTCAGAGCGGATTGCTGAGGAGCAATGTGGCTCAGTGTCACTAGGGGTGAGGCAGTGGGGAGAAACGTTGTCCCTTCCCATCACAAATAACAAGACGAAGGTGGTCATGAAGTGGACCCGCTCTAGATTAAAAAGAACCCGGCACCGCTGCACAATAAGCACACCAAAGGTGGCCTTGCTGGCGGGCAGGGATGGGGTCATATAGTATGTTTGAGATGTGCTCTCATTCCTCCTATGTCTATTTCTTTTTCTGTCTGTCTGGCTCATGCTTTCTTGTTCTCCTTTTTTTGGTCGCTCTCCCCTCAATCTCTCTGTCTCTCCAACTCGCTGGCTCTTTTCTATGCTTTTCAGAGTGGAGCGAACATCAGAGGGATCAGGCTGGCTTAGCTTATTGGAAGCAGATGGCAGACCAAAGGCAAGAAGGCCACAGTTTCATGAAGCGTGGTTTGAACATGCCAGGACCATGTCGAGGGGCATGCCCATGGATGATGGCTACATGGAGTGTGTGAGTGTGTGTGTGTATGTGTGAGTGAGTGAGCATTAGGGGGGAAGATGGTTGATTTTGTAGGTTACCAATCTGAGTAATGGGACCCCAAATCACAGTCTGTCCCTGCCCGTTTTTTTTTTCTGTCATCATCTGTGCATTCCTATAAACTGGTTGAGACCACGTTTGAAAAACTATTGCATCAATGACTTTTCAGTGATTTGGTGGCTTTGAAGCCCCTCACTCCTGGTGCCCATGCTGCACTATAATCAGGAAATCAAAGGCTGGCGTCTGGGATCCATCATCCCCGGGCATAAGTGGTTGTGTGTTCAGTAATAACACTATATAGCTAACTGTGTAATTAATAGCTGTTTAGGGATTACTAGATTGACTTAACTAAACACTAAAGAGGGAAGGGAGAGGTAGAGCACAAAAACATAGAGACTAGTGTTACAAGTGTAAGTGAGAGAGACAGAAAGCGAGACAAAAAAGGGGTACCAAGCGCAACAAGGTTTCTCCACTTTTCCCCAAAGTGTGGCATCACGATGGTGCAGGTGCTAAAATCGCCATTAAGAAGATCCCGATGCAGACGAGAGCCCACTCATACACACACACAGTCTGTGATAGCCAGCAGGACACAGCACAATACCAGATGGTGCAGTGTTTCCCATATGGAATAGACAAACACTAAGCACATGTCAGAATCCAACACTGTTTGCTACAGCAGCATTGACGGCCCTTGGTACAAAGTGGTCATTCAGACTATAGTCACTACACTGTATAATTACCCAGATAGACATTATGAGACACAATGCCAGCTCAGTGAAACTGAATAAAGAGGGTACTTATGTCTGCGCCTTCAACCTACCCCATCTTTCACCCCGTCTGCACTAAATAATACGTCTCTATTCAAATAAGAGTAATGAGGTTTCTATTATGTATTTCTGATGCAACACAAAAATCAAATTTGTCAAGGCAAGTTGCGTGTGGGAAAGCCTTTCATACTTGCATTAGTTGCTTTATATACACTGCGAAACCTTATGAACTGTTAATGTAAGGCCCCAAGTGTCTCTAACTATGTTATTATCAATAAAGCCTTGAAGGACATATTTTAAGCTATCATCAGATTGTCACAGTGTAACAGCCTCGGCAATATGACTCCAGTTCTAGGGTGGCAATGGGTAAAACTTCCAGTAGCCCCTCCAGCCATCCTCTATTCCTTCTTTGTTCCCCCCACTGATCGTCACTTATCGTCTTTTGTCTCTCTGTCTCTTATCGCGTGGTGCCACTGCAGGAAAAGGGAGCCTGAGGGAGGCCCGGAGTAACAATGACCAGCCGCTTGACCTCTATACTGTGACCTTGAGTTTCCACACCACCCAGCCCAAAGCAGCAATCATGGCAGGGGAGGGGCTAGGGCATGGGGGGGGGGGGGGGGGGCTCCAGGCAGGGCAGGGAATGCCATCTATAAAAATAGATCTTCATTATTCTTTTTTCCACAAATAGTTTCAAAGAACAAGGCATCATTTCATCTTAATGGCTGGCGTGAATTGTTTTGGGCTGTGTAGTGGAAAAAAAGCCTTGCCTTTTGGCTGGCGTGGCCTCAGAAGTGGCCTGCCTTTTTCACCACTCCACACCACAGGGACCACATATTGGCACATTTCAAACAAGTCTATTTAAAAAAAAAACTCCCTTTGTTGTTGTGTGCGTACCTCAGACTTCCGCTTTGGTATATTGGCCTTAAAAAACACCTCTGACAGCGATCCAAGTGCTACTTAGTTGCTTGTCTGAGGTTCTGCTTTTTCTGGGCAGCGGGCGTCTGATGTGGAATAAAATGCTCAGCCTTTAGATCATGTACATTATCTGCCATCATGCTTTTAGCCTCTCTTAAAAAGTGGAAGCGGCATAAAGTCTATAAAATAGGAACTCAGTAAACTTGCTCTCTTTATGTCTGAGGCTGGCGCCGCAGACAGATGTGTTCTAGTGTGTCCGCCTGAAACTTAGAGCAGACAATGTTGAGCTGACTTTGTCGTGTGTGGGGGTGACCCCCTCTCAGGGTTTGTCACTGGTATCATAGGCAGACCTTCAGACTATGTATTTTAGTTATATCAACCCAGAAAATATAACTATCCAGAAATATTTACTCTCTGATAAAAATAATAATTGATGTAGTCTGGTAAGATCGAACTAGCTGTGCATGTGTGTCTTGCAAAACAAAATATGACAGAAAGCCTCTGTTTGGTAAATTCTGGGAGGAGACATTTCAAGAGAATTGTTATAATAGACTTCTTTATTCAAGGGATCAAATGTTTATGGCTGCCGCAGGGTCTCAGTCCGATGGTTCTTTTATGTGTGGTCACCAGAGGGCCAATTTACATGGTCGATCCTCAGAAATAGAGAGAGAGAGAGACCGAGACTAAATGAAAAGCCTGACACTTTGCTTACTCACTCCTCTATTTCAAAAACAAACCCACCCACCCTATTTCAAACACAAGGCAGGGGGAGTGAAAGAGAGAGAGAGAGAGAGAGAGAGAGAGAGAGAGAGAGAGAGAGAGAGAGAGAGAGAGAGAGAGAGAGAGAGATTCCATGCCTATTCTTCTACCCTCTCCAAGCAAGGACCGCTAGCTGGGCAACTATTTTTAGCTTCACCACACACTATTTTTAGACCACCGCTGCTTTTTGAGGTTTTATTAAGAAAAAAAAGGGCACATCAAATAAAGGAGAGTGATGGGGGTGGTTGTTTTGGGGGTGCTGCTTTATTCTGACCATCTAACAAACTAGTTTTTATGTGGTGGGTTCAGTACATGTTGCCAATCACATGGAAGTGGTAAGGAAATGTAGTAACTTAAAGTGGATACATTCAGAGGAAAAGGGTTCTATTTTTTTTTATCTCCCTGCTTTTTGTCTCACCACCCTTTTAATGCATAGGCTTAGAACAAAAACAAATGTATTTCTGAAGTTTCAAGTACAAACCGAAGAGGACAGAAAGGGGTGTAGACAGGAAAAGGCGCAAGACAAAGGCATGCCTCTGTTGTTTGAATTCACGACCCTTCAATCACCAGGAAGATGTTTCACATAAATATATATATATATACATGTAACATTTAGTAGCTTGTTTATTTTTTTCCACAAATGTTTGAGATTGTTAAGTATATGTGCGACTTCTAGAGCCAACCTTAAGATAAGGCGTTAACACTGTAAATATAATGTATGAACTGTGTGCGAAAAGTTATACGTCTACACTTTCTCTGTCACCACACTCTTTGTTTTAACAAACTGCTACACTGTTAGCTTGCCAATGTCACAAGGTTAATTTACTTAGCGAGTCAAAGCAGCTTCAGACCTTAATCCTCAGGTCACCAGAAAAAAAACAAGCCGTGTTGCAGATCTCTTCATCACTAGTAAACACTGAGGTGCTCTGTGATTGCGCTGTGGCAACCCCACCCTGTACCTCCACCCCATGTTACACCACATGTACCCTATCATAAAAACCTCAAAATGACTCCACACAAAATCACCGTGGACAACTGTGAGACGGGGGGGTGGGGGGGGTGGGGAGGGGGTTGATATGATATGACTCCCTTATTTCTCTTGGATGCTGACACATGTCAAAATGCTACAGGATAAATGAGTCCAAGCAGGACTAATTATACAGTCTTTGAGAGCCATGAGAAGAAGTCATTCAGTGAGCTGATCAACACCGAAAACTCCTTAAGGCTAATGTTCTCCGTGCTGTTTAGAAACCAAACAACCACATAGAATAGCACACATGCTGGAAAATATTTTCTCTAGAGCGAGGCAGAACACGAGCACACTGGCACTTCAGAGAGGCAAGATCACATGTCCCGTTGACTTGCCAGAATATTATGAGAGAGCAGGGAGAAAGGCATTTTAATTAATAACGATGGATTTAAAATTTAGAAAAAGTAAAAGACGGTAAAAAATCTGACAAATTAGCCTCCGCAGTATTTGTTTTTTTTATCACCAGTTGAAACTCTGTGCAAGCCATTCAGTTTAACTGCAAAATAACACATTTTCTATTGGCCGTCTCCCAGACAAACCTGCTTGATTTACTTTCTCTTTATCTTCCACTCGTCCACCCCCCCTTACCCTCTCTCCCTCTCTATCGCTCTCTCTCTCTCTTCCTCCCTCCAGTGGACTGTCACTGGGCTGAAATCACACCTGTGCTTCTCACACATCTCGGCACACGGGTGAAACATACGCCGGGTGAAACATGGTGAGGGAGCTTTGCTGAATCTCATTAGCCAAGCGGGTAGTCATTAACAGAATGACCTTTGGAAATAATTACCAGCCTTTCTCCCTCCATCCCTCTTTCCCTCCCTCCTTCTCTCCTCACACTCATCCATCCCTCTGTCCCTCCCCTTCCCCCTCTCTCTCTCTCTCATTCAATAGTTCCTTCTAGGTGAAGACAGAGGGAGAGAGAAAGGAGGAAAGAAGAGGAGAGAAACGAGTGGAGGCTAGGTGGGGAGGCAGATCCCTGCTGCTGCTGCTGTTTAAGATTACAGGGTGAGCTGAACTTTCAGATTAGGTTAATCTGCTGGAAATGGGATTGTCCAACAGCCTTTTTCTCTGGCAGGCAGGCAGGTAGGAAGCCAGGCAGGCAGGTCAGCTCAGTACCAAGAGCCATGTGCCATTCCATGTGATACTTGAGCCAGTGTGTGCTGTGCTGGCTGAGGTCATCACAATGCCGTCAGCTCGGCAGGGTTTAAGCCAATTGTCACCATGTATGTACACATGCAGGGCAGCCTTCGTGAGCACACAGGTGCACAGGCACAACACCCATCCTACTGGGCTTATGTGATGTGTGTGTGTGTTATGCACATACAGTACAATGTATCCTTACCTTCTTCCACTTAGGTATATTCAGGCACTGAGGGGATATAGCTCCCCAACACAGCTCACTCGCTAACCCTTTAGCTGTTTCACAAACCTGTCTTCTTTGTTTTAACCTTTTATATACTATCTATGGTTTTAACAGAGGGGGGAAACAAACATATTGTGGAACGGGGATTTGGCACAGCCTAAGTGTGCTGTTGGATTTGGAGCTATTCAATCACAACAAGAACCAGCCAGCGCCGCTTAGGTTTTGGGCTTGATCTGCAATCAGTGGGAGGGGAAAAGAAAGGACTCTTTCATGTGCTATTGCAATGGGAGAAAAGAAAACCCATACTGGCATAATAAATCACAAAAAGGAGCTCAAAGTGATTGTTCTTAAAGAGGAATAAAAGGGGAGAGATGGATCTATTCTATTTTCCCAACATGGCTTCCCAATACTCCTCTAATGCCATTCACATGTCCAGGAAACCGGCCTGGCAGACAGCGAGTATAGGAATACTATCCGCGGGTTTGACTGTTTTATATGGAGCCAAACTAAGAGTGTACTGTAAGGATGAGACACAGGGACCCAGCATGGACATCCAATGAAGGAAGGTCCACCTCTGTGTTTGCAAATCATCAAGATAAGAGACCCTAGATGAGTATGGATGTCTCTCGGAACAATTAACATTAATTAAGTGGGCCTCCCCAGTTGTTTATGCAGCAGCTGATAACACTGTGTAGTAAATGTTTATTACAGTCTCTTTGAGGCCATTGCATCCAACATGGCCACACATGGCGGCTAAGGAATTAAATAAAAGCATTCAAAACATAAATAAAAACCTTGCTCTCAGTCTTTGCCAATGTATGTAAGTGATTATTATAGGATTATGGGCATGTGAAAATAATAACGTGTAGCCGTGCTCCTTTTGTTTTACAACTTGTGCTCAGTCGAGGGTTAGCTTTGGTTTCTTGGTCTTTTGCATTCACAGATATCGGTGGAAGTGTCATACCCAGCTGAGACTGTTTTCAAGTGAGTCATCAGGACCTTATTTGCCGCTCCACTCCACTCTATCCATCTATCTCCCTTTTTCTGTCCCTCACATACCCACTGACCTATAAGGAGGTTCAACATAATGCAAAACAATAAAACAAATCGTAGACATTATGTACTGTACGTTGAATGAAAAGCTGGATTTAAAAAAGAGAAATACACAAAAGGTGTGAGGGAGAGAGTGTGAGAGAGAGAGAAAGAGAGAGAAAAAAAGCCCTCCAGCCTCTTGTAAACACGCTGTAGCTCGAGAGGCTGTGCAACACTCTCTGTGCCACTCTCTCAACAACGCTAATTATCAACCAAAGACATGCTAATTACATAGAGCTTTATTGCTAATGTAGCAGGCCTCTATGCCAGCCGCCCACACTCTGAGCTCCGCTCCCCTACCTCTGCCTCTCCTCCCACTACACCTTCAGGCACAGCGGCAACAGAGCGAGATAGAGAGAGAGAGAGAGAGAGAGTGGCGCATGCATTTTGTATAGGCCTACTCCTGAAGAAGAGCTTTCTACAATTGTTTTAATTAAATCTGTCACACATCAGATGTCATATTTACGGTCTTATTGTTCCTCGATAGGGGATAC
Source organism: Ammodytes marinus (assembly GCF_949987685.1). Classification (NCBI taxonomy): domain Eukaryota; kingdom Metazoa; phylum Chordata; class Actinopteri; order Uranoscopiformes; family Ammodytidae; genus Ammodytes; species Ammodytes marinus. Next base: position 15,829,949 of record NC_137231.1, on the reverse strand, counting down.
AGACTTCGTAAATCTAGCCGGTTATCTTGTTCTTGACCTCCTCCTCATCATTCTGCCATCTCAACAGGAAGTCCGCTTTGCTCCAGCCCCCCCCCCCCTCTCCCCCCCTCCCTCCCCCCCCCCTCTCTCCAGACTCAACAACCCACCCACGTCCCTGCACCTGTGACGTAGCCTAGCAGCGGCACACAGGGCTCGGCGGGAGAGAGCCCCCCACCCTCCACTTCCCATCCACCCACCCATGCCAAACGTGCTAGTGTCAGCCCCGTGGCCAATCGCGTAAGCAAAGCGCAGCTAAAGGCTGAAGGCCTCTTCAGATCGATTTCTCCCA
>NC_137231.1:15822121-15824621 GCF_949987685.1 Ammodytes marinus | reverse complement strand
TGTGTGTGTGTGTGTGTGTGTGTGTGTGTGATTAGAGACAGGTGTGCTGGAGTTAGAGCAGAGCCTCACCAGCTGCACCCGTTCCATAATGAAGACCTCTTCAAATACTCAGCCCTCCATTTTTGTTTTATGCCAAATCTTATAGGCTCTGTCGTTAGGTCTGCTGCTCTGACTCTGGTATCACTCTAGACCTGCTTACCTAGCCCAACAAATTTTTTGCAACTTTAAAAAAAAAAAAAAAAGCAGAATCCAATCAAAGTTGTCTTGAGCCTTACACTCTAAATGAGGAACTGACTAATGTACATGTGTTCCCTTACAAATTATAATTCACACATTGACTGACTTTAACAACATCACAGGGAGAGAATGAGTGTGATTATGAAAAGCCTGAACTGACCAACAATAACGCCTACGTGAATATCACACCGCTCCCCCACATCTCCAACTGACACGTACAACCTGCTGCCTCCAAATCACATATATTACTAACCCTACACACATACATCCATTACTACAGTGCATGCGTGCTTGAACAAGTACACACATGGATGCACGAACACACACACACAACACACACACACACACACACACACACACACACACACACACACACACACACACACACACACACACACACACACACACACACAATTTTGCAATTTCTATGTTCAGTTTTCAGTTTCCCTGTTTGAGGTGACTGTCTTGACTTGATGGCCTCACATGATGCCGTCATGGGACACTGATAGCTAAACAAACCTTCAAGATGGTGATGTCACCTCTGACCTATCCTGGTTAAGCTCTAAACAGCGCTTTAAGAGGTAAACTAATGCGCTGGATGGACAAGTATTTGAGGAGCGACTGTGCTGCATTCCAATATTATGATAGTTGACCCTCTTTATAAGCGGCACAGTAAATGGAAGACCATTTTAAAGTTGTACTACGTGCCATTATTTAAAAATATCATATTAATAGGGGATAATTATAACTGCTGAAATCAAAACCATTAATATCCTATTTATAAATGATGTTTTGAAATTGTTCAAGCACCTGTAATTGTATAAGTTAAACAACATAATTATCTGTTACTGAATGAGGCCCCTGTCCTTGTTGTTGAATACAAAAAAAAACATTGTAAACCACCCGTATGTCAGTGTGGGTGTAATCTTTGTTTCCTTGGTCAGTGGGTGCTATAAGACACACCACTATGTTAATAACAGAGAGCATCACATTACAGCACATTTGCAACTGTGTGTACTGGTAAAAGGGAACAGTGTGAGAGTGTCTTCTCACAGTAAATTGGTAAACGGGGTGTGAAACCCAGTGTATCTTTCCACCACACACACACACACACACACACACACACACACACACACACACACACACACACGCACGCACGCACACACACACACACACACACACACACACACACACACGCACACACACACACACACACACACACACTATAATGGGACACTTAACTTTCAATTAAATGTGTTTTTGTTTTAAGTGTTCGGAGGCTAAAATTCTTAACCTAACACACAAATCTTCACATCAAAATATGACATGTTTATCAGGATTGCTTACATGCACTTTACCCTCACAGAGAAGCGTCATTCGTTGACCCCTATCCTCCTTCACAACCCGGTCCCAAGAGAGATTCAGACACATGTACACTCAAACACATTCACCTCTGTAAACACCTAAACATCTTTCCATCACAACATCCCCTGTGATTCCACTGTCTTTCATACATTTATTTTCAACCAATTCAGTTTTTTGTTGCTTTTCTTACTCCCTATCTATTATTTAACCCATTTTTTACATTTGTATGTTTGTGTGTTGACATGTATTGACCAAGAGGGATGAAAAATAAGGAGGGATAAGTGGCTGACTCTCTGCCACATGGGTGAGAGGGGAGAGAGAGAGAGAAGGGAGGGAGGGAGGGAGGAGAAGAGAGAGGGGGCGGACGCACAGGAAGCACATTTGTATGCATTTCCTCTCATAACAGGAAGAGGCCAGTGGCTTCCCCTTCACAATGGCTTCGCTTCTGCTTCCCACCTCCTGCTTGCTTCCCTGGGGGAGGAGGAGGTGGAGGAAGAGGAGGAGGAGTGGAGAGACAGGCATCAAAAACTGCTGGTTAGCAAACCAAACATGGCCATGCGGACACACACACACACACACACACACACACACACACAGATGTCATTCAGCTATGGAGCAGCACGATGGGTCTTGAGACAAACACTTATCCCATTGTCAGGAGCCAAGCAGGAAGACACTGGCTTACGCAAAAGGAATAAGAGGAGCCCAAGACCTGGGCCTGAACTCTGCCTCACAGCCAAAGAAGCTGTTAAGAGGGGCATTATGACAAAAGAGGCTTTGTCCCACCTCTAATATATGCTATACTCCTCTCTCTCTCTCTCTCTCTCTCTCTCTCTCCTCAAAAACCCCACTTATCATCCTTTTTCAGAGCGTATTCATTTTACAGTAGGAACAGGAA
>NC_137231.1:15682121-15817121 GCF_949987685.1 Ammodytes marinus | reverse complement strand
TGGCAAAGTACTGAGAGAGAAAAAAATAATAAAAGTGGCATCATGGCAGCCACAAGGGAGGGTGAAGAAAGACAAAGAATCTGTCAACAATGTTGTGAGAAACCACTGTGTTTTTCACTGTCGATATCATGCAAATCAGTTCTTCCATTTTTTTCTTTTCTTTCCCAGGCACCGGCTATGAGAGGAGACAGCGCTGTCACGATCTCGCTTCGTTCACAGAGAGTTTGACAGTGTTTTGGAAGTGCCGCTAACTTAAACGCTCTAATCACCAACACTGTAACATTACCTCCAGACTGAGAAATACATTTTGTTTCTTCCCACAAACTCCACTGTATTGACAGTGGAGCTGCCAGACCCAGCTTTTTCCTACTCTATCTGCAGCTCATCTCCAAAATGGCAGACGTAGATTACAGCATAGAATACAGATAAAAGAACAGAGCTCGGTCTTGCCATACATGTTCTGGTAAATCAAAGCCAAAAAAAAGGGGAAGATCATTTTTCTTTTTAAGTGCGAAGAGAGATCTTTCAAAATGTTTTAAACGGACAGATGGTTAGAGACCGAAATCAAACAAAATTCAAACATGAACCTATCACATCTGGATACATTGCATATCAGTGAGGGCAACTGAGGATCATCTGAATACAAGTACTTGTGCGTGTGCTTGTGCGTGCATGCATGATGGCTGAGAGTGTGTGTACCTATGTTCGAGGAGAGTAGCTGATGAGCTGGACTGCATGTGCAAAGAAGAAAAGCTGCATTCAAAAAACTTTGCTTGAGTGTCCGTGTGTGTGTGTGTGTGTGTGTGTGTCTGTGTTCTTGTGTGTGTTCTTGTGTGAGTTTGGCTAAGCCAGAGCTCCAGTGCATCTCTCCAGAGTGCTAAAGTAGGCCAACCCAATCTATCTCAGGGAGGAGCAGAAGAACTGTTGTTGTGTTTTCTTTTGACAGTAGAGGTGATAACGTCCCTCGTTATGCAAATGAGCATCCCATTATTTAAGCTCAGTGCAATGCAGGGGAGCTGTCAGTGCCGTCACATAAAAAAAAAAAAAACCCTCTATCTACCCTGCCTTTTTTTCTCTACTTTCCCCTTCTTCTCTCTTCTCTTCTTTCTGAACCAGATTTCCGGCACCTGGCAGCACAAGCATCAGACATTGATGTGGAAGACGACACCGCTTCACCAAAAGACATGTCAGTCTCAGTCGCTCTCTCTCTCTCTCTCTTCTCTCTCATGCACACTTGCTCTCTCCCTCGCTCTCTCGTACCCTCTTCTTTTGCACACGCCCGCACACATGCACATTATAATGCACTTCCTTTCCCCTTCTTTTTTTTTCCTTCCCCTAACCTGAATCCATGTATTTATTGAGTAACATGCATGAGGAAGCACTAGAAAGCTCTAGACCCCTGAGGTGAGCGCAGCACATTGCTATGCACTTGACCTCTTTGTGCGAGAGAGTAGGACATTGATAATGAAAGTGCGCAATAGGGACATCCAGGGATGCTGTGGCTCTTAGTGACACAGACTACGTAACTGAAGAGCTTCTTCATTTGCAACAGAAAACACAGGCCGCGTGCTACGCCCGCCAACTACAGTTTAGTTTAGTTTATTTAATATTCATAACGTAGATCTAGACGATGAATTTGGTTTTTATGGAATAACAGTGCTCCAATTATTGTGGATAAACTACGAATCTCTGCCAAAAAACTTCCATCACACAAAAATGGAAAACAAAAATCGAGACAATGCAATTTGAACAATGATGAAATGACAAAAAAAAAATCCTTGAGTTGAAGGTTTGGAATACGCCCACCTATGGAAGGAATGAGATACAAACATAACTGCATCAGTTGGCAGTTAGGACAACAGCAGGACCACGCCATCATAACAATAATAACAAGATCTAAAATAAGTCCTGTGGCAGCTCTGAAGAGGCTATCCAAAACATTTTAGCATTGCTCTGCGCGAACACACCCATCCACAGACAGAAAAACAAAAGAGCTGGCCTCTAGAAGAATAAAAAAAGAAAAAGAAGAAGGATGTTGTCAGACAAACTAGGATTACAAGCCAACACTGAGGCGCTTGGCACAAGACAGCCAGACAAGGATATCAATCAAGCCCGGCGTACCTCAATCACAGAGCTGACAGCAGCATCCCCTCCCCTAGTCTTTGTACTCAACAACACTATACATGCCGGGCATGGCTCCAGAACAAGGTAGGCGTTTTACCTCTGTGATCCCCTGCCTCCTGGCCAACCCACAGCCCCACTGAGCAGAACTGAACCCTTTTCAATGTCAACAACCACTGGGGCAACACCTTAGGCCTTACGTAACATTAATGCTAAGACTAAGCCCGTGTCCTGAACGTTTAATCCCTGCTCTTGGCTCCCCGGCAGCAGCAGCAGCAGCAGCAGCAGCAGCAGCCCAACACTGCCTGAGGTGAGGCTCTGCAGCCGCTTAGCCCCGTGTCGGTGCCTCCCCTCGCCCTCAAACAACACCCCATTCCCTTCTCACCGTTGCCACCTCTGCATTCGCCTACGCAATCACGTCCAAGTTCCATTCCCTCCTTCCATCCATCCATCCCCAACTCACTTCTCTCTCCGCCTTTTTTTACAGCCTCTAACCCCCCCCCCGTCACTTTTCCCCTCACACATCGCCCCCACCATCCCATACCAGTGCCAACAAGGCAGCTCCCGGATAAGAGCCCAGTATATACCCACCTCCTCCTCACCAGCGGGCTCCCTTCCCTTCCCCTACTCCTTATACCGTCTCCTCCCTCGTGATGTTAAAAGAGCATCGGTTAACCTAACAGATTAGCACTGAATCACTCAATCCAATTTAGCCCTTGTGACGCCAAGAGACGGCGGTAAAATGGAAGGGGGAAATGCAGGGGGAAACAAGCGCCCACTGCTTAGTGAAACACGGTCAAGTGTCGCAGGTCAGGTAGCCTAATCCTCACAAGGATTTTTCACAGGGGATTGACACTGACACCTGACCTTGAGAGGGCAAATGAGGTGAGGTAGAAACAAAGTATAGGAGAAATGGAAGACATACACACACACACACACACACACACACACACACACACACACACACACACACACACACAGAGCGAGACAGAGGGGAAAAAAGGACTAACAAGCTGTTACACATTAAAGCCTATTTATTAATCCCAAAGAATGAGGTGGTAGGGGAAGAGGGAAATGAAGTATACACAAAAGAGTTTCTTAATGTATCCCGTAGAGTCGGACTAATGCTGGTATATGCCTGCATTCACACCCGCCTGGTAGCTGGGAAGGAGGCCGAAGCTGGAGCCTGCTAAGGTCAGAGAGCGCGCTGGCACCAAGAAGACAGAAAGACAACTGCGGTCCCCTCTGCTTGTTTTATATCCCGGGTCCCAACTCTCTCTCTCTCTCTCTCTCTCTCTCTCTGCCCGTATAGTGTTGGAGAGGTGACAATGAAAAAGAGAAGGAGAGTGTAAAGAGAGAGAAACGGAGAAATGGAGAGAAGAGAGGGAAACGGAGCGGAAGCATAAAGAGGGATCTTTTTGAACATGCAGGCACCAGGCCTCTCCAGGGGGAGGGGAAGAGCTGTGCCCACGACCCTCCCATCTGTTAAGCAGACGGACAGAGAGAGAGGGAGAGAGACATGGAGAGAGAGGGATAGAGAGAGAAAGAGGGAGGGAGGGAGGGATGAAGGTTGGGGGGGAGGATGGGAGAGATGGTGAGGGAGCAGCGATTCAGCACATAGATCTAATGAGCATTCTCTCTCTCTCTCTCTGTGTCTCCGAAGTGGGAGCTTCGAGGACGATGAGATACATATACACTCAGCGCACCACAAGGCTTGATTCTAGGTCGCCTCTCTCCCAAGTGTTTAGTCACTAAAAACTAATATACAGCACACGGCGGTTTTTCACATTCTAATAGATGGTCTGTAGGGGTGCTTGTTAATGTAGCGTTGTTATTGAGGACATACACTGAAGAGGACTGGAGGGGGGGGGGTGAAGAAGTTAAACTTTACTTGGACCCATGCTCGGCCCTAATTTGTCACTTTGAAAGACAGCTGTTACAGAGATTTTCTTGTGAATGAGGATGAGGGACATGCCAACAAATGAGAGGGATTGTAGAGGAACCCACTTCTTAGAATGCAAGTAGCATGCAATCCTCTATCTATTTCTGCATTCAGAGAACTGTGAGGTAAAATGAAACTGGTCCTCCTGCACAACATTCAACGTGTGTGTGGAAATGTGCTGATGCCGATGTTCCTCGAATCCTAATTCTACACGTTATAGCAAATTGGGGAAGGTGATTTATCATGACAGGATTGCCGATGTTTTTCCAAGAATCCCCACCTCGGCAGCTCGGCCTCGGCTCATGGTACATCTGCAACACATTTGGTAATAGCATGTGTCCTGAACGAAAAAAAAAATTATATATATATATATATTGTATATAAATATATAAGGCTAGTATCCCCTATCCTCCTAGGAAATGTGGTTGTGAGGATTTGAAATAACATATTACACTGCCGTAAGTAAACCTTTTAGGAGGTGTATGCTACATTAAATAAACGCTCTCTCTTTTTAAATAAACTCCCATTTCCTTGAAGAGGAGGATGGAGGGAAAAAAAGTGCTTTAATATGGTTTTCCAAATACAATCCGAATGTCAGTACACACTAACAGTGCACCATTTTTACTTCAGCATTTCTGTAATGTGGAGGATTATTTTCCTTGAGAACGTTAAACCTTTTTTTTTCCATGTGTAGATTTTTTTGGAGGTTTCTCATTTGTGTTTTTGATGTAGCTATATGTGGGTGTGCCGGTGTTTGTAGGTGTGTGTTTTTGTTTGTGCTTTATTTGGAAATAGTGGCACCCGGCACTTCATCTCCTGTCTGGTTGAATGGAGATATACCAGCAGAGATGAGAGGAGGGAAAGGATGGAGAGAAGGAGCGAGTCGATGGCCAGGCAGGATGGGAACAGGAACAAAAAACGTGTATCAGGTCTCATTGTGCCTCTAATGTCATTACAGGCAGTGACTCCTCTATGTGGCACGACACACTCCCCATCTGTCAGAGCGAGATAGGCAGGGTGACGAATGGCTATCACTGCTTCTTCCCTCACCCACCACCACCCCCCACTCTAATGTCTGTATCTTTTTGCGAGTGCCGGGAGAGAAGAGTGACCTAAACCTGGGCGGTAGCCCACGCGTAGGTGGGCCTCTATGGCTCTGAATCTCATAGATATTAGGACTAATTTAACATGTTAGCGGCTAAAGAGATTAGCAACATGTACATCTGGGGATTAGAGTGATAGAGGTGGATCATCTCATAATGTGTTCATTCCCTTTCCCCCCCCAGTGATCGTTCTAGCTAAAGTTGAATTTTAGAGGCTGCATGTGTGTGTGTGTGTGTGTGTGTGTGTGTGTGTGACGGAGGATATGTCTTCACCTGTCTCTCTCCATTAGCTCATGGTTTAGTTGGATCATTAGTGAGACAGAGACAGTTTCACATGTATTCTATTTTCAATCTCAATGTGCCTTTGAAGTGAGACACCTGTCTATTGATGAGGAGGAGAGTGAGCCAATAGCCTGTGGTTGGCACAAGTTCCATACACTCTGTCAGGCACTCATAAGTGTGATTGACATCATGGAACAAAGTAAGTTGTTATAAGTAGCAACTCAGGTGCTAAAAGATGAGCTCTGAATTTCTCGCCGACCCCAGTTGGACCAATTTCTCAACTAGAAACTTCATATCTAACTTTAAACTTAATTGATTTCCATCCTAATGAGACCCAGCCAGCACCGTTTCCCCTCTTATCCTTCAATCCAACAGCTCTGCCCCAGGGTCTTGGACGACAGAAAGACAGGAAACACACACACACACACACACTCATACAGACGGTTAAGCGGAAGGATGTGACATCAGCAGGCATAGACAATCAAAGGTGCTAAAGGTGCTTCCTTCCCTAAATCACTCACAGAGCATAAATTGGGAATCCAAATCCAATCGCCTACAGCATGATGACAAGCGAAAATAAGCAGAAGGAACACGCTTTCTGAGAATGAAATACTTAAGGCCTAAAACAATTATTTGTCTTTATTTTTTTTTACTGTACAGTGACCTTGAGTGTTAAGAAGGGCGCCAGCAAAAAAAACATATAATAATAATAATATTTTGCTTTATATGAATTAATGGGCTTACCATGTGTAATATTTTCATTGCGAATTCAAACAGTCAAACAGTGTTCTATTTAGTTATTAACATTTAAGTTTTTTCAACCAAGGAACCTGTCTAAATGCAGCTGTAAGAATATTGCCCATTTAATTTCCATTTGTGTATATAACATAATATACGATTGGTAGGTTGAATTTCATCTTATTTGTATTTTAACTTTAACATATTTTATTGTTAGAGACTTTTTGCCAAGTGTAGTGTGATAGTATGGTGTAGAACAGGAGTGAGAAGAGGATGGAGCCCTGCCCTTCGTTTGGGCAGCTGCACGTCTCACTCAGCGCCAACAAACAAAGGGCCTTGGGCCATCAGAGCCAACGGAGTCAGGTAGCCATCCGTCAGAGCCCGGATGGAGACAGGTGAGAGCCATCTTTCCATAGCCCATTGCTGACTTCCCCAAGGACAAAATGACTTGACACAATGTGTCAACCCCCCTCTTTGAAAGCAGGCCAAGGGCTGTAAAGCCACAGCTGCTAGGCCAAAGGCAGACGAGCAAGAGGGCACACGTGGAAACGAGGTGTAGCTAGACAGGCGGGGATAGGGAGAACGGTGTAGCGGCCGTGGATAAAAAGGCATTCCCTGTCCATTGTCAGCCGCGTTGTGTTTTGACAGTGGCTTATGGCCATGAGTGATAAACAAATAAACCAAGAGGACCGCAATGACAAACTTGCCAGACATATGCCCTTGTGCCAAGCTGGAAAAAAATGGTATCAGAAAAAAAGGAGAAGAGAAGAAAAAGCAGAAGCTTGGGTGAGCCACAATTTGCAGAGGCCCCGGAAAAGGCTGGAATGAATCACCATTTAGTGCATTCAGTCTTTCCATGGCATGAGCAAAAGGAGTGGCAATGGACGCATTCAAGTATAAAGTAGAGATAGAGAAGATGATAGACAAAAAAAGAGAGACCGGCATAATAGGGTGGACATAGTCCAAGGTGGAAACTCAGTGAAGTTGGGAAAAGGAGGGGGGGGGAAGAAAGGTATTGAAATGGTTTTGAATTGGGAAGTGGTGCAGATTGTGGTGATACACACATCTGAAGTTTAAACCGAAATAACCCAACTTAAGTTCCACTTTATCAACACTGCCGCAGTTTCTTTCACTTCTCTTACCCTCTATCTCTCCCTCTCTCTCTGTCTCTCCCTAGTCGTTGTAAAATCATTTACAAAGCTATAGCCGCAGGTCATGTTTTCCAGCGAGTGCAAAGCCACTGTCTCAATTCACATGTTGCTCCGTGCACCGCAGGACCCAGGTGTAACCAACCACTGACACTGAAGGGACGGGAACAGAAAATGAACACACACATGTCATGGACACAAACTATCACACATTGTGCGTCTATACTGTATATGCACGGATCACAAGATCCCCCTGCTTATCTTGTATGATCGTAAAACGAAGCAAATGAAATAAATAAATGAATAAAAACAACACCGTAATGAACAATGAACCAATGCAGTGGGATTGCAGTATGAAGCCTTCAATGAGTGTACACCCAGCCCCCACAGGGACAGCCGGGAGTCATGTCACTAAGAACACAAAGCACTGACATGTTCACCCAATTATGTTCCCTGCCGAGTATGACAATGTCTCAGGATGTTAGCAATGTTCTCCAGTGTGGGGGGAGAGAAGGGCAGAGAGAGTGCGAATGTGTGTGTGTGTGTGTGTGTTTGTGTCATAGGTTTTAAAACTGAGGCTAAGGGCTATGCTGCATAGGTTTACGCTTACTAATATTCAAACACAGCAAACTTCCAAGTACTCATGTGCCCCCCCACCCCCTCCACCCTTACTGTATCAACACCAAAAGTCGCGGTTGAGACGATCCGCTGATGATTTCATCACACCCCCCATCCTCTTTCTCTTTGCCACAGCATTCTAATCACCCTAATTAAAAGCTTTGTTCATTTAGAAATCTCTGATGACAATTTGTTTCACTCTACCCTACAGCAGTGGTGGCTGTGAAGAGAGGAGAATTAAATTTGATCTTCTGACAGCAATTATTAAATGCTCCCTCCTGGCCTCAATTAAGGCCCGCAGGCTAATGCTAACATGGCTAACTCGCATGCAACCACGAGATGCCGGCACACTTCCTTTTTTTTTTTTAAACCAGCTTTATTTTGTCATCCTTTTCAGCATGAATGTGTTCCGTCTCATCTGCGAGAGCATTTTCAACTTGGCACGTATATGGAAAAGCGTGCTTCCCCACGCGTCATTATCTGTTTTTCATGTTCGCTGATGGGAAGGAGCGAAACTAAATGATTTCCATTTTTGTCTGTTTGTTGTTAAGTCAGCATGTGGGGACGGATTGCTCTGCGGGGGAAGTTATGGAATTTACTATCTTCCGTTGTCTCGTGGCATCAGCAAATTTGGATCAGCGCAACGATACTATTACGTCAAGTGTTTATTTTATAAGTTGTGACGAGCAAATCACTGAAGTGGCTGAACACTGGTGATGGCCTCCACTGCTCTATACCGTAAGGACGTGTGTTCACTTTGCTGAGGTTTGGCTGTATATGCCTTAAATGGAATTAACTGTAACCCACTTAAAGCAACAACAAAAAAATTTAAAACTATATACATTTTAAATAGCTAAACATGTTGTTGTAACACTCCAACAGCATTATGTGTCATGGTCGCTTCCTTGCTGAGCCTAACTGAGAGCCGCTGCCATAGCATCGCTTTGAGTCCATGCACAGCGTGTGGGTAATTTGCAGAGAAGTAGAAGGTTGCACACTTCAACAAGGATGTCCTTCATAGATTCAACCTTCTGTTTTTTTATTCTCTTCCTCCGGTCCCTGTGCTCTGCTAGGAAACCGAGTAACCTAGATCGTAGAGTATAGGGAGAGAGAGGGATTGTGACAGAGGAAGAGAGAGACAGCAAGAAATAGAGACGGAGGTAGAGAGAGAGTGAGAAAGGCTGATCAAAAAAGAGAGAAAAAAGCAGGAGGACATATTGAAGGGAGAAAATGTCTGAATTTGACAACCCGCCCCCTAATAAAAAGTCTACTAAGATGATGTCAGGTTCGCTCCTCTTATTTTTATTTTCCGGTAACCGCAAGCTGATTGTGCTGATTATTGGTGAGCATTGCTTCCCTGTTGACGCTGCACATCATTAAACAGAGATTGTTCAACTGTTAGTGTTTGTCTAAGCAAGGCTGGTATAATGTTTCCAGGCATGCACTTTCTCCTCACCACAGACACACACACACACACACACACACGCACACGCACACACACCCACACACACACACACACACACACACACACACACACACACACACACACATACACACACACACACACACACACACATGCACACACACAATGTAAACTTGATACACCAGTTGTATGTTTTTAACTTCTTAACTTTTTTCCTTTGCTTTGTTTCAAGTTGAATGTGGGTGCCTTCAAATCCAAAGAAAGTAGCCTATTTGAAATCAAAAAGTAATATGTATTGTAAACTGTATAACATAATACACAGGTCTTAGCAATACGAATCGATTTCAGCTAGCATATTATAGCCTGAACTACTCTCTCAGTGCCTTGCAGTTCCCAAGGGAGAGAGAGCTGGTGGTGGGTTAGCATGAGGCGAAAGGTTGTATGGATTGTGGCAGGGCGTGTTGCGGCATACGGTACCTACAGATCAGCCTCTGTTTAGGGGAGTGGCCCCACCAAGGCCATGAGCCGGGCCAGACCCAGTCCAAGCCTCTCATTAGTCATCGGGCTGGGTGCCGCACTCCTTTTTGGAGTGGTTAAGGGGGGAACCGGCAAAGGGTCTGGCAGTTCCACCGTACTCCACTCCCAGCACCATCACAACCCGACCTCATCAAAGCCGGCGCTCGTAATTTGTCACAGAAAGCAGCCAATTAACATATGTTAAGGGAGGAGGGACGACGGGGAGAGAGAAGAAGGGAGGAGAGGAGGGGAGGGGAGGGGAGGGGAGGGCTGAGTGAAAAAAGATAGCGTATGATTAAAGAGTCTGCACAGCTGCACAAAATCAAGATGGCAAAGAGAGGTTTGAAAGAGACCTCAGAACCCAGTAATCTGATAAAGCTTACTGTTACTTAAGAGAGCGAAAGAGAGAGCGAGACAGGGAGAAGGAGAGTGAATGAAATAATAGAGACAAACAAATATTAAATTACTGCTGTGAAGCGACAAGCTTTGGCACAGTGAAGGCAACTGTATCACATGGAGATGACCCCCTCCTGCCAAAGCACCACTAGTGTCGGACCACGCTCTATTTTTAGCTCAGCGCCTCACCATTGTGCTTAATGTAGTTCACAGTTATGCTAAAATCTGCCAGGTACTTTATTTGTTATACTTTTTTTTATTCCAAAATGCGAACGCCTAGTGCACCATCACAATTTAGCTCCTTTTTCTCATGGAACAAATGCCGTTATTTAAGTTTTCACTTATTTTTCTGCCACAAAGTCCCAGACAAGTTGCTTACATTCTGACTTGCTTGTTTGCTTTCAAAATCCTTGTTCCTCATGGTTGGTTTTTAACATGCTGTGTGTGGTTATTTATACACGCGTGACGCCTGTGTGTTTGTGTGTGTGTGTGTGTGTGTGTGTGTGTGTGTGTGTGTGTGTGTGTGTGTGTGTTATTGTAGATGTTGTAGAAACATCTTGTGAAGTCAGTTGTGTGATATCTTGCCTTGTTGTTGGATACGGTGGCAGGCTGAATGCATTAGCATTGCAGCACGCCGATTCTGCCATTCTGTGTTCTGTCGTGTCTCAGCCACCTCTGCCTCGTGTCTCTCTCTCTCTCTACAGCGACTGATCACACAGGCTGACAAGCAAGTTTGGGTCTTGGTCTGTGGCGCCATCCTTTCCCTATACGTGGGCTCCTACTCTTTCAGCCAGCAAAATAAAAAGAGGCCAAGAGGAAACTTTAAACACATTTCAATGATTTTGGAATTTGGGAACTCCCCCCCTTAACAAAACTGGAACCAATATTCTACAATTGTTAGAAAAAAAAAGTTCTTATTATTCCTTAAATGAAATAAAACGTTATTTTGTCTGAAATTTTGCGATAAAAATTTACTGTAAAATCACAAATGGCTGTCAGAAAAAGCGTACACCCTCCGCTATATATAAATCATGACTGTTTCTTTTTCCTCCTCTTCCTCTCTCTCTTTTGCACTCTTATCCTTGCCATCAAGCATCAATCGTTATTTATTTATTTTTTCCTATTTGGGAAGTAAAGGGCTTAGAGTGGAGGAGCGGAGGAGTGAAGGAGTGAGTGGGGGGATGGAGGGATGGTGGACGAAGGGAGGGAGGGAGGGAGGGGGCGGCGGTGAGTTTGTGTTTCGTTCACAGGGCTTCACTGCTCGCTGCTTGCATTTCTCTACTTCTTCTTCTTCTCTTCTCCTCTGCGTTGCAAGCTGGTGTTTCAGCCGAGGACCTGGCTGCCTGGAGTACCCCCCCCCACCCCTCTGCCCCGCCTCCACTCAAATCCCTCTGCTGCGCGCACAGCTGCACCGTTCACATAACCTCGCCTGCCCCCTCCTACTCCCCCCCCAACTCCCCCCAGCTAATGATAGCAGTGCACGTCCCCTACACAAGGCAACAGCTTTTTCCACTTCATGCGCGTTCACACACACACACACACACACACACACACACACACACACACACACACACACACACACACACAATTGGCACAAAAACACACACACATGCATGGGGTAGTGGGCACAGCATATCCCCTTTTCTTTCTCTTCGTTCCTTCCCTTCATTTTTTCTCATATCGTTCAATTCCTTCCCCTTCTCTTCACCCTGAGAAAAAAAAATCCCCTGGCCCTATGACCCAAGGAAGGCCTGAGAACATTACCCCCCCCACCCCCCACCCACACACACACACACACACACACACGCACACACACACACACACACGCACGCACGCACGCACGCACGCACGCACACACACATAAAGCAAACCCTTCAAGTCCAAACTCCCTGTTTTTTCTCTCTCTCTGTAAAACCCCTGCACAGCAAGTGACCTGCATCACAGCTGTGTGTGGGAATTTGCATGGGTGGGTGTGTTTGTAGGAGGGTTGAGTGTGTGAATGTATGTATTTGCACAAACCTGTGCATGTCAGTATTCACACGGCCTATGCTGCATGTAGCCTACATTGCTGCGTAACTGCACGTGTTATACATTTGATTCATGTGTATATTTCCAGTGTGTGTGTGTGTGTGTGTGTGTGTGTGTGTGTGTGTGTGTGTGTGTGTGTGTGTGTGTGTGTGTGTGTGTGTGTGTATGTGTGTGTGTGTGTGTGTGTGAGGAGGGGAGGCGAGGGCAGCTCTGAGCTACTGCTGCACCTACTGTGCATTATCCCAAATAAACAACTCATTACACGTGTACTTAACCGAGGGGAACTGGCAAGCAGTGGAAGGCTAATCCCTGTTATCGTTCCCAGCGTTTCTCTTCCGATTAGGCTACGGGGAAGAGGAGCCCGAGAAAGGTAGGCCGCTCAGCACACCGCGAGAGGAGGAAGAGTGAGGAGGAGGAAGTGAGAGAGAGAAGAAAGAAAGAAAGAAAGAAAGAAAGAAAGAAAGAAAGAAAGAAAGAAAGAAAGAAAGAAAGAAAGAAAGAAAGAAAGAAAGAAAGAAAGAAAGAAAGAAAGAAAGAAAGAAAGCATTTGAGTTAACTTCCCACAAGTGCCTTTCTTACTTATAGTATCCCGTTCTCACTATCTCTCCCGCTATACCCTGTCTTCTCTCTTTTCCTTTCCCCTGTGGATTTTTTTTGCACTGCTCTTCCTTGTTTTTCGACCATCTCTCAGAACTGGGTCATCGACAGGCTGTGTGCGGCAGCATTTTGAAGAACATTGGAAGGGAAGAGAAAAAAAAGCGTGTTCTTTCTGTGAGAACAATCTAAGGCTTCTTTAACAAGTAGCCCCGCTTATCAAATTAAGCTGTCAAGAGCACATTAATAACAGGCAGCACAATTCCCTTCACAGGAAACGGGAGAAAAAAGCAGCATTTGAAAGAAAAAAAAAACAGAATGATTTGTCTTTCAACGTCGACTGTACAGAGACAGTCGACCAAGGGGAGTAAAGCTTTTTTTTTCTCTCTCGTTCTGCCCCCACTCCCAATATGATTATGGGGCCCTTGTTTAGTTGTTTAGTGGGTGAACAATATCTCCGGCTGGGATGCTCATCTTCAATAGATTTACAGGCTTAACCATGTACTGTTACTGCATTTTGCTCTAGACTCAACCATTTGTGCTGGATGACAGTTAAACAAATACGATAGAATCTCAGGATGACAATGTGGATGCAGGACTGAATAATTACATATTTCAACGAGGGAAACATGATTCCCAGTAAAGGATAACAGGAATAAGCAACAAGACTGTTCTACCCGCCCACATAATTGAGACTTTAAAAAAAAACATTGGTTTGACCCTAGATAATCTGAACCTTTTCAGAAATAAATACATGTTTTATCGTACAGTATAAACAGTCAGTCCTACTCTCAAAACTAACAATACTATCATTTAAGCAACACATTAGCTTGTTCAAACATCTTTTTTTTTTACTTACTATATATCATTCCAAAACTCATGAACCTCATAAATGATGAGCCAGATCATCCCATACAAAAGTGGGGGGCTGAATGTTGAGGGAAGTAGTGTACAGCATGCGTGACAAAGAGAGAAAGTTAACACTCTCAATGCTGTTGTTCATGTGGCATATGCCCCCGAGACGCAGAAATACAATGAAGAAGACACCTCGGCATATAGGCTACAGATGGCAGAGATGAGTGAAATCACCCTATGACCTCACACACACTAGACTAAAGAAAATAAAAAAAACTGTTCTCATTTTGGAAACATTCTACTGTGCGTCCTGTTTGAAGCTCCTCTTAAAAGCCTTACACTCTCCGCAGTGTTTGTGAAAAATGAATAAACTTGTAGTTTTAGTTGTTATCTTGTCTTGTACTCGACTGCTCATGCCGGACTGCAAGCCCTTTTTTGGTTGTTGTTGTTGTTTCTTACTCTAGAGACTGAATTTCTCACACCCTCAATTTGAGTCCCATCCTGTTTGCTCAGCCCTTGAGGGAGGGGGGGGGGGGATGGCTGCTCTGCCTGCCCGCCGTAAGCCCAGAAGAGTGGGCCAGGCGGTGGGTGGATGTGACGTTGAGGCAGCGGGACTCTGCTGGAGGGAGGGAGGCTGCCTGGAGCCACGACAGGTATATCCCCCCGCACTTCCTGAGCTATTTATAAAACCATGAGTCCAGCGCGGGGCCAAAAATAAAACGGAGGACATTTATATCCCAAATCAGAAAGGCGGCGGCCCACTGCCTTTTATACTCACACTTTATTGTTCACACACCAAGACACACACACACACACACACACACACACACACACACACACACACACACACACACACACACACACACACACACACACACACACCAGGAGCAGGAACGTATCCACCCACCACACCATACGGACATTAACAATAGATACTAACTAAAGTGAAAACTCCTCACTACTAGACAATGAAACCATCTCTGTCCTCCAAATGAGCATGCTCAAACGTCCACATCCCCACACACACACACACACACACACACACACACACACACACACACACACACACACACATACAGACACATACACGGCAGACAAAAGTCAATATCAAGGCTGAGCTATTTCTGTAGAGAGCACTATTTAGGAAGTGTGGGCTGGGTGCCAGTATTCTCCTCAGTATCGTCTGGGCGTCATTGCACTGCTGCTGTTATACAAACTCACCTCTTTCCTCTCTCACCCGCTCCTCACCCTTTCCACCCAACCCCTTGTTCCATTGTCAGCGCACTGCCCCCCCCCCCCAGCCCCCCGTCTCTTTATCTGTGTGTTTTCTCTCTCACACACACACACACTCTCTCACACACACACACACACACACACACACACACACACACACACACACACACACACACACACACACACACACACACACGTGCGCAAGGTTATTTGTTTTTCCACTGGGTCGAACCCTCAGTGCCAGGTGAAAGCATCTATTGGCAGGATAAAGAGAGTGGCTGGTGTGAGATCACAAGGCCCCACTCTGCCCAGCAAACCTTGAAGTGAAGCGCCGGGCTGGAGTTTCAAACAAAGTGCCCCCTCATTCATTATACATGCAACTGCACTGAAAATCTCCTTCCGCAACACCATCTCTTCTCCTCTGTCTCTCTCTCTCTTTCTCTTTCTCTTCCTCCCTTTCTCCTCCACATCGTCCCTCTCCCGTTTCTCGCTCTTTTTTCTTCTTCTTCAGGCAGAGCATCCATAAAGTATGAATAAAATTAATGACATCACGAGCTGCACTTTGGAAGCGCCACTGTAGGAAAAAGGCCATACATCACGGAGGGCAGAAGGGAGCCGGGGTGGAAAAAAATGTAAGGATAAAAAGAAAAAAATTGACACAGTGAAAGAAAAGGAGTGTGTGTGTGCGTGTATAGGGCACTTCATGTCACCGTATGCTATTGGGGATCATTCTAAATCAGATCCAAGATACACTTTAGCTGAGAAGTTGGAACACAATAATTTTTTTCCCTCTCTTTTTCAAATGTATTTCATGTCGCTTTTTTTTTACTTTTTCTACACTTCTTTGTCCTGCTCTCTCTCTCTCCTGACTTATGGTCAGCGAAGTAACAACCAGTTCTCAAAACAGTCCTGTGCTGCGCATTCTTTCACAGGCTGGCCTTTGGTGTGGGAATGGCACAGATGACAGTGGAAAGGAACACTGGTGTGGACTTTGGCAGGACACCACCTGGTTTTTTGAGCTGTGCGCGCTCGCTTGCTCTGCGGGACAGAGGCAGAGCACTGAGCGAGGATTCTTATATAGCCCGTTTCTCGACTTCAAGACGGTGTTAACAGCCTTTTCAACAGCGCAGTCCCCTCGGAGTTTAACAGCGAAACCCCTCGTGATGTCAGATACTTTTTTACCCAGATATGTGAGACTTTGCGGTGAAAAATATGCATCCTATTAGAACTGTAACAGTCTTCCTTAGAGCATAAAGAAAGGATAGATGTGTCAATTGTGCTGCTGCCTATGATTGGCAATGTACTGTAGTTTGATGCTGTTCTATTACAAAAGGCAACATCACACAAAAGCCTGACTTGGTACAAAAACAATCCGAAAAAACCCTATTCCTATGTATCCAGTGTGATACACAAGATCTGCTAAAAATACATGGTGGCAATATGAAGCTGAGCAGCAGAAGCAGCGGCGGCAGTGGTAGCAGATTGTGGCAGCCGAGTGAGCAGGGATTTCAGATGGATGTGGAGCGTCTGTGAGAGGGCCGGGGCACAGAGCTACCTCTGTTGCTGCGTCTCACCGGACTATATGTTGCAGAATGACTCGGCTATGATGCCCGTCGTGACAAAGATAAATTACAGCCACTGGAAAACATGTTCTGAATTTTTTTTCTCTCACTCTCTTCTCCCCTTCTCCACACCTCTTGTTTTCTTCTTTTTCTCAAGTCTTTGGGGTTTTGGTCCAAATGTGTGCCACACTAATGGGAGACGGTGGAGGGGGTCTGCTCTCTGAAAATATATTAGTAGGGGAAGAAGTTGCCCCCTCACCGTTCACAGGTCACCTACTGTGTTTTATGATGGAACGTGTACCTTCTGTCTGCAGATTTATGCCTATGGATGGCATATACACTTCTCCCACAAAACTAACCCCCAAAGCTTGCTAAAAAAGGGATTCCCAGTTAATTCTGGATTTACCGCACAACATGTTTTAGGGGCAGGTATTACAGATGTACACTGTATGTGGTATTGCAGCCTATAGGCGGCCATACGCTTATACCAAATACAAATTAAAACAATCGCACAAAAAAGCAACTGAAGTAGAGGTGTCTGGTGGTGGAGTTAATGATCAAATTTTCTAAAAATAATTCTCGCATTTAACTTTCATTTTAAAAATTGTGGCATTCATCCAGATCAGAACCAGCCAAAGTTTAGACTTAGAAATCCAGCCTCTGTCCCACTCTAAATGTTTCTCTTTGTCTTATCATTCAAAGTCCTCGGCTCCCTGCACTCCTCAAAGGACTCTCTCTCCCCTGTCCAAATATTGCAGTGAGCAGGCCTCCAGTGTGCTGAGGTGTTTGGGGTGTCTCTTTAGGTGGGCTGCAGCAGCTGACGATATGATTGTGTGGTCAGCGGTGCCGAGCGCGGACCACCCAGCAGGCAGCTGCTCTGCCATAATGACCCGCAGGCCCGGGCCAGGAAACAGGAAACAGGAAGAAGAAGAAGGCAGGACATCCTGTTCATCTACAGATCACTGTGTGTTAAACATGACATCACAACAAAGCATTGCACTTCTAATGAAGAATATACCTGAGCAGAGGCCCAAAACATTATGTTACCCCGCTCTCAGGCCTCCTCGGCCGAAATATAATTTCATCTCCCTGTTTTCCCACTGTGTGTGTGTGTGTGTTTTTCTTTCTCTGTCTTTTTGTGCATCTTGCCTTCTCAGTTTGCCTTTTTTAGGACTGACATTTACACTGTTTTGCAGACTGCTCCCATCATCCCAGACATCAAATCGTATACCCTCCTCAGTGAGAATAAAGGGGAAAGAGAAAAACAGGCATTTTCATTTGAATATACACCAGCAACAAGCTCACAAAAACTCAGACAAAGAAACACAGAAGCACAAACATTCAGACCGTGCAAACAGACGGAGACGAGACACAACACTTGAACGTGTGCACACACACACACACACACACACACACACACACACACACACACACACACACACACATACAACACACACCGCCCAGACACACAGCACATACTGACAGACAAACACACAAAGAAACAGCAAACACAAAGCACAGCACAACCAGAACTCTACTTTATGCAGAAATATTCTAAAGTGTGTTTTA
This sequence comes from Ammodytes marinus, assembly GCF_949987685.1. Classification (NCBI taxonomy): domain Eukaryota; kingdom Metazoa; phylum Chordata; class Actinopteri; order Uranoscopiformes; family Ammodytidae; genus Ammodytes; species Ammodytes marinus. Next base: position 15,798,993 of record NC_137231.1, on the reverse strand, counting down.
CAATACAATTAAACATCAAAGGCTGATATATTCCTCTGTGATCTTTAACACCCCAGTGAACAAACCCCATACACCCTCATCCACTTACAGCATACAGAGAAAGTTGCTGAACGTCACCGCTAATTACTAGATAGAGACAGAAGAAGACTTTGCATCATTATGCAAAAACCAGGACATATTCAAATATATGCAATCATTGTACCCTAAACCATTCAAGGCCTGTGTTATTTACTTGAGATTATTATTATTATTTTAAGTTTTATGAGTAATTGCAGCTCTTATGAAGATATACAGAGAGTGCTCCTAAGGCAAAGAAAGATTTGGGTAAACAGTTTGCAACATGCACAACAGTTACCACAATGAAAGGGAGATCTGTTCACATCAGTAAATAAACACATGGTGAGGTTAAGCCCTGCACTTTTCATTAGTGCTATAAAAAATGTATGAAAACGAAAAAAAAATAGACTTTTCCTCCCATGTAGCAAAGGGAGGGAACACCTGCCTTAGAGACAAGAATACAACAAGCCCTTGAGTAATTCTAAAAAAGTTAAGTGTTTTCACCTGCTTTAAACAGGCAAGTAAAAGGTTATTATAAGCAAATGGTTTCACATTTCCACACTATATTGAGTCAGATGAATTTAAAAAAGAGAGAGGTGATATTTTTTCTATTACATTTCGAATTGGAGGCGAAAGTGTGTAAACCAAAATAAACTGCATTATTTTCATGATATACAGGAATGTCTCTTGACGGTTTAACGTATCATATGCTTCTCATATATGGGGGTAAATATGATTCTCTATACAATTGACTCTTATATTACCTTCTCGTTTGAGCCAAAGGGCATGAAGTCCAATTACAGTATACTTCAATATCTACCTGCAGATCTTGCCAGCCCTACAATCTGCAAATGAGTATGTTTTACTGATGTTTAACTGAGCAAACTCTGCAAACCCCTTCCAAAATATTTGAAACCATTAGTGAAATAAAAAAAACTTTAAAGCATAGCAAAAAAGGGTCTATTAAATTATTTGCTCACGCATAGATGCTTCTGATGTTTCCACCAAGAATAATGTATTCAACTGCTTTTCCACAAGGAGGGAATCTTGAAATGTACTTTCTGTACACCGTATTAAATGTCTTTGCTCTGAAGTAGCACAGTGGTATACTTTACTCATATATATATTTTCTTTTAGAAAGATGATGAACACTGATATTTTACAGAGAAGTATTCACACATTAGTGTGCCTTAAATTAGGCATTTATGATTAAATGCTGTGCTATGCTGATTTTGTCTTGAGCACTTTTTGAAAGCACATGGCAAAACCCTGTTCATGGCACACACACAATGTGTCCCTTCCCCTCACTTAACTAAAGCTTTGCTGAGCCCCTGGTGTACAGCAAAGTGCCCTGACAATCGGCTCAATGCCCTGGCCAATCACAGGGACACGTGACCTTCTAATCCCTCTCTGTGAGAAGGGTAAGAGTGTGTGTGTTGTCACTGTTGGTTTTGTGAATCAGCGCCCAAAATCCCAAATGATTTGTCAAGAGGGTAGAGGTTTGAAGAGAATAAGAGAAACAAAAGCAGCGCAGGCCAGGCAGTGTGTGTGGGTGTCGCTGTGTGCATGTGTGTGTGTGTGTGTGTGTGTGTGTGTGTGTGTGTGTGTGTGTGTATGTGTGTGTGAGCGCCCAACGGAAAGACAGGGCGACAGAGAGGAGGCAGACCAAGCTTTTGTCTACGAATTTGGGGTGCCTTTGCGTGCGTGCGTGTGTGTGTGTGGGTGTGTGTGTGTGTGTGTGTGTGTGTGTGTGTGTTTGCAGGGTCTCTGAGATTACAGAGCTTGGCTGACAGAGTCCTCTGTGTGTAATCGTGGGTCCACATGCGAGTGCTCACCTTCCTTTGAGCGGATTAACCTAACGCTAAGTCCCAAGAGAGCAACAGGCCAGACAGGCCACACAGAACAACTTCATTGACGATGAGGGCAAGCCATGTGTAAAATCTTTTTATAGGCTAATCCACTTTTTATGTATTTTATCATGAATAAACAACTTGTATAACAATGCACAATGGATTATAAAAAGTAATGGGACAATGACACTATATCCTATCTCCTGAAATCTCAAAACATATCTCAAATGTTGCATGCACTTATAGGCTGTATCATTTTTTATTTAAAATTGAGCTTACACTGATACGCAATCAAGCAATAAATACCGGTGTGTATGCTGTAAGCTATTTACAGTCACAAATTGGGTTAATGTTGCTTTGGTAGACAGCAGCACTTATTTTTTCAAAATGCCTAAAAAAAAATCTCACTAAGAAACTGTATTTCAAATGTCATAGTTCTTAAAGGTCTAAAAATATGCTGTGAATATAATGTTACTTGTATTCATTTTGAGAAATTGCTGAAATCTTGAAATTAATAGCATATTTAAAACTTTTTAAATGGCCATTATTTTATTTCAGGGATCACGTTGCTGTTTTTTGGTTTCATAACTTCACAAAAATATGGGCAATCCCGGCAATGAGATTTAGTTTTACGATTATATATAACGAGCACGAGTTAAATTCACACAGCCCAGTTTTCTCCCACAATCGGTCTAAATTAAAAATGAAACATGCAGCAGTCATTTAAAATGTTTAAAAATCCTTAACTTCATCTGCCAATGTAATCAGTGAGCTGTTTAGCCACACTCTAAGTTAAAAAATATACAGTATGTAAAAAAAATACTGTTTTATTCATAAAGCTGCAACATGTGAAAGTTGCCACAGGTTAATTACTTTTTTAATTTTTTAATCATCCCACTGCAACAGGTTCAATTGGGCCACGTGTGACTGAACTTAACTCACCTTGTAAATAAATTATTCTTGCTGTAATTAAATATGTTCAAACCAGTCAGAAAGAGAAGAAATGATCATTTAGCCTCAACACGCAAAACCTTCTCTAAAACACTGACTTCCAGTTATCACTCTGTCTCTAGTCAGCGTGAATAAACATGCTCTGCTCTCCTGTATTGTAGCCTACTTTGGAAATGATTAATGTTTATGTAATTCAGTCTTGTAATATATTTATGAAAGTTGCATCTGGACAGGTTATCCTGATTTAAAGTGCAATGACACACAGGGTCATTCTAATAATTAGACAACAACAACTGGTAAAGCATGATTTATCCACAGGCTGTAAGGCCATCATATGTGTAGTGAAATTGCATACATTCTGCTGAAACACATGATCTAAAATGTAAACGCTTCTCAAATGAATACATTATGTCCCTCACTTTTGTCATTGTTTGAGATCTAAAAGTTTCCTTTCTTATCGTTTTGTAGAATTATTCTGGAAAGATAAAAACTGCATTTTAAATTAGAAGTGTAACTTTTTTTTGATCAACCTTCCTATACATAGGGCAGAGGAAGAGTAGGACGTACAATACTGTATTATGTTATATTAACGAGGGCAGCCTATTCAGAAGCTGACTATGCCTTTGGGGCTGTGCGCCTGCATGTGGACATGGGAAAAGCTCCACAAGGTCGACACAACTGTAACTCAACCTAAAACACGAGACAGACCTTGACTCTCCTAATAGACCATAAAGCAGCTATTTGATGCCAGCCGGTAATTATATGACATAGTTGTCACGGGCGTAAGTCGATCAGGGTCACAACAAATCAATACACGCAGTTACTGTACTTTGTTGATGAGGCAGTGCGCATCTAAAATAGGACTCCCAAGTTTCCCCCCCCGGAAGATTTAAAAAATGAAGATCATATGGTGTAACCCAACAACGTGTCTTTCTTGTGGATGTTTGCGAGTGAGCGGCAAGTGGTGGTGTGTATAAAGCGCACGGTACTTACTTTATTTCGCATGGAAATCTTGTCCGGGGTTAGGTGAAAAGGTAACTAGCGGTCCGCCGGTTGTTGGGTCCGGCCGACTTGACAGGAAGGTTGAAGCCGCTTCTTCTTGATGGGAAGAGGGGGGGGGGGACAGTCTTCCTTCGCCAAGACGCACTTAAAATCCAGGAGCGCAACTTAGCAGAAGACGTCGCCGGGAGGAAAAAAAAGTAACCTACTGTACGCGGTAGGAGTCTCTCTATAATGTCAGAGAAAAGTACTCTCTCTCTCTCTCTCTCTCTCTCTCTCTCTCTCTCTCTCTCTCTCTCTCTCTCTCTCTCTCTCTCTCTCTCTTCTCTCTCTCTCTCTCTCTCTCTCTCTCTCTCTCTCTGATCGGACAGTGTGCCTGCTCTGGAGGCGGGCGCGCGCGGCTGCTCTCTCTGCGAGGTGCCGGTGTGTGGTGAGCGGAGAGCGCTGCTGCGATGTGTTGGGAGGAGGTGGTGCTATTAGTCTGCTGCTGGACGTCTGGAGCTTGATGGTGATGGTTGAGAGAGAAGCTGTTTTCTGGTTCCTCCCCACAATCCTCCTGGCCGAGTCTTCTTCTTTCCCCTAAACCCTCTCTCCCTCTCTCCCAGCGCGAGGAGAAATAATCGATTTTCTTTCCCTTCTCTTTGCTCCTGAAAGTGGGAGGGCTCACATTTCCCAATTCGACTTTAATGAAACAGGCACGGCTGCTCCTTAATGCGTTATTATTTTCGCGCCAGCAGCAGCCGATAGAGTGGACTGGACGGACGCACAATTAACTGCTCAGAGAGGACCACTAGAGGAAGGCGATGGGGGAGCGTGTACTTTAACTAATGAACCCAACGGAGGGCCCTTCTTAGGCAACTTCTGCATTCGATTATATAGACAGCAGAAACAAAGTTGATGATTTCGTTGTGACAAGAGTTAGTTGTGCCGGTGTTTCGTGCATGAGCATTCTAAAACTCATGAAACAGTTTCACCTTTGTCAGAAGTTATTTTGAATACTTTTGGAAAACACACAGAAAAAAGCTTTTTAAAAAAAAACACAGCTTCCTGCAGATACAAAATCTCTTACTATATATTCATTATTATGATAAACAAAATGTTCTTCTTTTCAATGAGATGACAATAAAACGTTGAATAAACTTAAAGTTTCTGTGTTCGGTAAACGCCAAATAATAATAATCAACAGATTTCTCTCCCATGTCTGTGCAACATGAATGCTGCCTCCCTTTCTGTGCCACTAGAAAAAACTTTCCGCCCTCCTGCGCGCCCTGCCAATCATTCTCCAGGACTCCATGTTATCTCCTACAGATAAGCCCCTGACACAGACAGTAAGCATGGGGGAATTACCCAGCCTTTATCCATCCAACCAAATGATTTCAAAACATCCACTCTATTAGTGTGAAGATAACAATTAGAACAGCAAGTTTGCCACTTCAGATAAGACACTAGACAGGCAGCGCAATGGCTTTCTGTACATAGATGTATCCCAGATAGGCCTTGTAATACTGTGCTTCTATTATACTCTCATAATAAGGCTGCTGTATCAGTTTTACAGATTTTAAACGGTTGTCTTCTTGAATGAAGCCTGTTGTACTCGAATACACCATCATGCAGGCCTCACTCTTGAGTTTTTTCTTCAATCTGTCTTCAGAAAAAGAACATACCCCATATAATCCAGTGTTTTGAATAAGAGTATTTTTGAATGGTCATCGTTTAAAGGTGCTACAAGAATCTTTAAAACATTTCTGAAACAGTCTAATTTTTCCTCTGATGATCATAAATGACATGTAACAGCAAACGAGACCATCAGTGTAAATAATGCTATTTTTATATCGTTTTTCTTAATGCCTTTGTCATGGGTATACGCTCAGCGACTACAGCTGGCGTAGTAAAAACACTACCGCTGTTGTCCAAAGGGGCTGCTAGAATGAACACAAACTGAAAGTTCCTCTGAGCACCTTTAAATGCAGTTGATAATCTCAACTATTTCCAAATTTAAAAAAAATAAAACATTTTGTTGAATTTTAATCTTTTCCTCAACTTTATTGTTTTGGCAATGGGGCCTCATCTACTTTCCACTGAACATATTAAGTCTGAACTGACTTTGTTTGGTCTAAATGCAGACAAACAGCCACACATTTCCTTCGTGGGCTTAGCTTTGCTGCACCTGCCTGTCACTATGAGGCTGTGTGAAGTGTAAGTGGACACCGAGCACAGCGCTAATCTTTTTCCTTTGAAGTTCACCTGTAAAGCGTAAGCCATGCATGCAGCCAGCCAGCCAGCCAGCCACCCAGTCAGGGAAATGACGTGAAAATCAGTTAATAAATAAATCAAGCTGGCTAATTTGCTTGACGGGCGGACATTACAGCGTGTAACTGAAGCCCCTGGTGTCTGATGACTCGGCATACCACCTTCACATCACCTGACCCTTACATCTTTAATAGCATTTCCTCTGGCCCCCACAGACCTCCATAACAATCAATATGGTGTCATCTGTTTTGACACAGTAGGTTCATCAATTCAACATGGCGGATATAAATGGCGTCACACAATCAGAGGGTATGTAAGTTACAGATTTCGACACACCCTTAACACAGCCACGAGCGTGTTCTATTGGCTGTTGCGTTAAAGGTGGGGTCAGCAATTTTGGAGAATGCTTATTGTCAAAATTCACTTTTTGTCCAAATCAGTGAATATCTCATCACAAGTCGGAACCTGCATTTCTCCAGAATTGCTGGCTCCATCTTTAAATATGTCATCCGGGATATTATGGACACCTTCTGGTGCCTACATCATGGTACGTACCACGTTCAATGTTCCTTCGTCTGCCGTCCTGCGTGCCCTCAGTCTCGTAGCTTTCTATGCTGTGTGTCAGCGATTCATCGGTGAGGTCCTTTCAGTGTTCACAATGCTTGAGGTTGTCTTTGGTTGGCACCTGGGAGGAGAGGTAACACAGGGAAACGTTAGGAGGAGAGAAGAGAGTGGAACTGCCCGTGGAATGGTAATTGTTTTGCATGTAACTTGCTCCTAGTGAACACGCTCCATGTTAACATCTAGGTCTTTGAGTGTGTGTGAGTGTGTGTGTGTGTGTGTGTGTGTGTGTGTGTGTGTGTGTGTGTGTGTGTGTGTGTGTGTGTGTGTGTGTGTGTGTGTGTGTGTGTGTGTGTGTGTGTGTGTGTGTGTGTGTGTGTGTACGTTTGTATGTTTAATGGCCATGCGAAATAGAGAGAAATAAATGGGGGGAGGTGGACTGAATATATTTGAATGGAGGGAAGAAAAAAATCATTAAACGTGGCAAACACTGGCTCATGAATATTCATAAAAGACTGTCTGACTTGTCTACTGGGATAAACTTATGGCGAAGGCATAGTAACAACCTTATTCTACGCTATCACATTATTTAATGCAAAGTAGGGAAGACCCACTGTATATTTTGTTCTTGAGACTACGGGGTGGCGGTGTACGTCTGTATCTGCGTACATGGCAGGAAAAGCTCAAAGCACTATAGCCAGATTATTGTTACCCTGTATAATGTTGTTCAGACTGTGTCACATTACGACCTTAACAGCAGAAAATGATTTAGTTAGATGCACAGTAAGAGTGTGCGAGTTGTAGGTTAAATATTCTACGTTGTGGCACTAACGTTTTAGTTAGTATAGATAGGGAATAGATAGTTTTATGGCATCATATTTCCAGCACAACTCTTTAAACATTATCCCTCCTGTTTTAGAACATGCTATCCTGAACTTAAGTTTGACATGGGCGTAAATTTGTCTTTGTGAGCATGTGTGTGTGTGTGTGTGTGTGTGTGTGTGCCAGTGTGGGTCGACCGTCTCATCAAAGCCATGGTGGAGAAAAATCAACAGTTTGCCAAAATAATTATGTAATTTCAAATATGTCACAGTGTATATACACACACTTTGGGCTTTTTGGGTAAATGCAATTTGGTGAGGTTTGGCATCAGCCGTGCATAAAGAGAGAGAGAGGAGGGGAAACTGCGACTGCATGTTAAGTCAAACACATAAGTGCGGTTTGCTGATATTGATCTCGCTTGGATTGTTTCTTAAGCCTCTCCTGGCAGTCACTTCACAGCATGTGTCACACACACTCTCTCTCACACACACACACACACACACACACACACACACACACACACACACACACACACACACACACACACGCACATGCAGAACAGCTCGCCTGAAAATGTGTGTTTTTTTTTGTAACGGAGAAAGAAAGAAAGAAAGGAATGCCTCTCTCAACCAGAAGATAAACACAAGCACATTTCCAGGGCAAACAGGAACAGCCCGGGCTCACTGCAATCTGTTGTCGATCATGTGCACGAGAAAACACAATCTGCCTGTCACAGTAGATGATGTTGTCAAGCACTCGGCGCTCCTGAGAATTAGCCAGCTATTGCAGAAGCACTGCGAGACACATTTGTTGTGTATGTCAGATATGTCTGAGAGGATGCTCCCAGCTTTATTCGGTATTTACTGCTTTCAGTCATTCTCCCCGTGTCCATTCCCCTAATGAATTTGAGAGACACTTGCTGTTTTGACACCAGATTGATGCTACATGATGTGACGACCAGACTCTCCAAAGGGTGCATATAAAGACCTGCAGGCCAGGGAAACTCACAGGCTCAGCTGGGGATCAGCTATAGATCTGACTTCTGCATACACGGGTGTCTGTGTTTGTGTCTTAAGGGTGGACCAATATGGGTGCTCGAGGGGCAGTCCCAGGGCCGATATTTTTAGACCCAATTTGCAATAAATCATGCAAATATTCAATTGAATTTCTTCTAAATAAATATAGTTTTCCTTAATTTAATTTAAATTGAATTAGTCCTTTGGAAGGTTTTTTGTTGACGGGAAGGAAAAGCCTCTGGGTTGGAAAAAGCATATTCACCATAACATATCATTAAATTATGCCCAAACATAGGAGAAAGAGTGAAGTATCATTACAAATTAATTTACAAAAAGAAAATAAATACAACAATGAATGCATTTATAAAATGAAAAAGAAACATCTGTGACACCAGCTGGTCCACATCCACAATTTTGTGCATGTATACTATACAGTATATACTACATATAAACACTGTCTTACATTCATACATTCATACTTCACATCCACATTGTATAGGACTTGATCAGCCTGAACATATTGTTTCTGTTCTCAGGGATACAACAGACCTAATTTAGAAGTCATCTCTCACTTTGTCTTGGGAGATAAGAGACATTTCCCTTCCGATCTGCGCTTGGTCTTTGTGTAAGTCATCCAACGCGCTATATTACACATGATTTGGAGCTCCTTATTAATAAGGTTTATAATGAAACTCACAAGGCAATATCACCAGTAATTATAGTCGAAGGAATTGTACCACTGAACAGTGTAATTAGAGGAGCAAAGGTGAGAAAATCACTTTTAATTAACTGAAATCATATGTCCTCATATTACAAAATATACATTAAAAAGGAGAACATTCACAATTCAACGGAAGTATTTATTTGTACACTCAAATGAGCTTTTGCACTATGCAGGTGACATTCCCCATCCTACATTTATATTGCAGGTAATATAATCTTGATAAATCTACCACTGAAAGAAAGCAGTAAAGTAATATGGTCAAACAGTTTTTGAGTCAAGACCATATATACTAGCACGGTGTGGTTTTATTTAATTGTTTCATGTTACATATTTTAATAAACATACATATTTGATATGTAAATGTATAACTTCATACATTGCTGTCAATAACCAAGTATTGTGCTTGCACAGCAGCTTCATAATTAGAGGTATTGAATGTATTTCCATCTGTATCCCTTTTACTATAATAAACTGATTTTTTTACTTGGACATGAAATTATTTTTAAATCAAAATTTAAACCCGTCCTCATTTATGTTATAACATTGATCAGCTGTTATTATTTTAGAAAAATAAGAAGCAATGGAAAAAAAGTTCTGTCTACTTATCATTAGCTGCTGTGTTCCATAATGGTATGACTCATTTTGTTCAGTGAAAAAAAAAACATACCGAGCCTTATTTTCAATTACACAAGTTTTTTTTTTCTCTGTGGTTTGGCCATTAACTGCGTCTGGCCAGCATGAACTTAAGTGTACCATTTCATACATGTCCATGTCCTACAACTTTATTGTTTCAGACTAGCACAATGCTGGATCAAACCCTATACAAAGGAGACTTGAATGCAATAATAACACAGTCAGAGAGGCCCTCTAATGGCCGCCTAACGACTCCTTGCAGATCATTGTCAAAGGAGAGACAGCTCTGGTGATTTGCATGTGTCGTGTTTAACCAACAGTATTCTGGTTGTACACCTTTTCTGCATTATGGATGAGGCACAAGCTGAAAAACAAGCTGTCCCTTTGTTGTTCTGCCTGATGCTCCAGTTACATCATAGGAAAAGCCCATGGTCCTGTGACAGCACTGACTGACTGAGATGTACTGTATAGTGGGCAAGCTGTTGATCGGACCTGTTGCTTCTTAACTTTGTTATACTTCCATCTACAGATGAGTGCATGTATCTCTAACAGATATACGCTAACAGTGGCACATGCTGAGACACTTGATCCAATCTTTGTGCTGGATGTGTGACATGACAAACACTGAGCTTAAGTTTGGGTGATGATTGATTTGTTAACTGGGAATTCAATATATGAATGCATGCATCACTTATTAAACGTCATCACATTTAATTGAGCAGATAGGACAAGCTGTTGTGTTTATTATAGGATTTTTCAGAATTGATATCTGCAGTAAATGCTTGATGAAACTGTTACTCATTTTACAATCGACAGGCTTTAATATAGTAATACTGTACTACATGTATAGGTGACAGGTGACATCAGTGCACCACCTGCTACATATGAAAAGCCTTATTTTGCCTATAGAGGTGCATTCAGACTCCGCTGTGTAATTAAATGTGCTGCCTGCAGGGGAGCTCTGCACCCTTCTCAGCACAGAATAAAGTGGCTTATCGCATATAGGTTTACTGGAGGTATACGCCAGCAAAAAACTATATAGGCTATATACTGTATACATCATTTTTTTTATCAATTTATCCATTTTAAAATAGTTGGGAAGTGTAACATTTTTATTTAAAGGTATCATATAAACATTTCAGTAAAGCCATTTTATTTGAACATAAATTACATATCAGTTACCATTATGCCACATTAACAAATATTTTAATATTTCTTTAATTATCAATTATATTTTTCACCCTAATCCCTGATACTGGCACTTCTCTCTCCCCTCCTCCTCTTCCCCGCGTCTTCTCTGTGCTGCTGCAAGTGTAACTGCCAGACTTTTTGTCTGTATATCAGGGGGGCTCAACGTTCTCTTTGTCTCCACTAGATTGCTTCATGTGAGGGAGAGAGAAGAAAAAAAAGAAACTCACTTTCTGCTAATGATTTTTCCTCCTTTTTTGAATGGTTGGAAAGTAATTCCCTAACTGCTCCAACACGGGCACAGTTATTTCATTGTTCTCGCTGCCCTTTCTCTAATAGTGCCCATACAGGCGAGATGCCAATGTAAAAAAAAAAAAATAATAATTATATTCAAGGGGTGTTGTCCACTGGTATTTCCTGAAGTGGTGCAAAATCGGTGTCTGAAACAATGATACGCGTTGAATATGCAGAAATGGAATGGATCCCAAGTCTAATTAGGAATTGTTATACCACAATGTAACCTTAAACCAGTCTAATTCCCAGTCATATTGTCATACATAATCCTCAATTGAAAAAGGACAGGATCGGTTGTTTGTTTAAATGCATAAAATGGCACTCGTGTTAACCTGACAGTGACACTTGTGGCTGGGCATATAAGCGCATATAGCATGTGACTTTTATGTGAGAGAACACTGTTTGTTTCCCATTTTCTATAACTGTCAGAATTGTGTTTCTTGTAACCATGACCATGATAGTTCCCAAACATGTAAGCAAACGTTATTTATTAAATTCAAACCACCATCTTTACTTAAAGCTATAGTGTGTAAAATGTTTCATAGAAATTAATGTTGGTAACATTCAAGCCATTGCCAAACAAGTTGACACAAATGAAATGTTTCAGTTGTTCTACTGCTACGAAAAATCCCTGAAGGCTGACCTCATGTAGATGCCGACAGTGTTGTGGTAATTACTCAGATCTCCTCATGGGGGCGACAGACCTAACACATTATAGCTTTAACCTTAACCATGATTGACGTCTGACCAAACCATACAAAATCAAAGGGTGATAAGGAAACCAGATCAGAAAATGGCAATATGGCGTATGGCTTATTGTGGAAAGCAACAGAAATATTATTTAGTCATTTCGTTTGGAGGATGTGTATCTACCTATGTTTTGTTTATACATATTTCATGAATAACCCTTAGCTGGATGTTATAATAATTCAGCTAGCACAAAAAAAAACTACAGTCATCACACAGTTTCCGATTCCCATAGTAACCATTACACAGCAGAAGTCCCTCCTGCAGCTGTTGACCTCAGCCAATTCCCCTTGACAATTAAAGATCACTCAGCATGGCCGTGCAACTTCTCCCACACTCTCAACAAGCAGCTGATAGCATCTCACTGTGAAGGAAAGCAAGTGGAGTGGAATATAATGTGTGTCTAAATGAGGGATCCCCGGCTCTGATGTGTGATAGCGAGGAGGGCCTAGCGACCATCATCAGCGCATGTAGGCCTCTGTGTGTAACACACGGCAGGCGAACAGCGGCATCTAAAGCTCTTTGTGCCTCCAGGATCACCCCGACTCATTTTTATTCAGACATGATCAGAGGGGAGGCAGGCAACTGAGATTAGCTCGCAGATCAAAGGAGCTGCCTCGCGCCAGAACTCGTGTTTTGTAGATTTAGGCGGCCCTGGCGCACAGACGCTGCATAGGAGCGTCATACTGTTTTCTGGCCTCGACAGTGCTCAGGGGGGTAGATGGAAAAGAGAGTTTTTCATACAGGAGGGCCGGAATGCTGCTGGAAATCTTCCAAAGTTAAATTATAAAGACAATAGAGGAGAATGAAAGGGGGAAAAATAGGAGCACAATTACTGTGCTGTTATACTGTAAGGCTTACAGTGTAAGCCATTACAGTCGAACTAAGATACTTGTATTTTCCATGCCATTGCAAATAAGAACTGCTTCCATATGTGCAATAGGTCTCAGTTCAGTGATCATTTGTTTTTCAAAATGAAATGCACTTTCTACAGTAACATATCTTAGGTAACTGGAGAGCATCTGGATAAGTGGTGGCCACCAAATAACCATGGAAACTAACTACCAGTATGCTTTCTGTCAGCGAGCGGCTGTTACAGAATGAACAAACAGCAAATCACATATATGCAGCTCCTTAACCGTCTCATTCATTTATGCAAAAAAACAACCGCTTAACCTCAAAACGCATTACCGCATTCAAATACATTTTGATACAAATTTAACAAGCTGAACCAAGCAGTCCCCACAAATGCATTTTTATTTGATACATATTTTGGCAAGTTTCAGTTTCCGTCTTATGAATGACTTTGAAGGTGTGACTATGCTGACCTTAGACATTACCAGTTAAATATTTAAAATAACTATTCTCGAGGCATAAAGAACAGCAACAATGAAACTGATGGCAGAGTGTGAAGGTGAAACGACAGGATGAGGAAAGTTTCAAAGGCAGAGAGGCAACTGCGTAAGAGCGCACGCCACCCTACAGAGAAAGAAAACAATGGGTTTCCTAAACTCTGCTGACCATCAAAGCAGTGGAATTCAGGGGCAGGAAAGTTAATAAGTGTGTAGCGAATAGTTTCTGTAAACTGGGTCAACGTTTCTCTCCTGCCTCTTTAGGTGGATACTGATAGGACAATAACTGTCCCCAGGTATGACATAAGGGATATGGGTGCACATCTACAGTATATGTAGATATATATAAATGTATATATATATAATGTATACATTTAATCTATTCATTTCCTTAATAATTTGAACTGCTACATTGTCATTATTAGTATCAGTTGTAGTTGTGGTAGCAGATGTTACAATGATGACATGGGATGCATAATAAAAATAGAAATTTTCCTTGAAACACAAGGATATTGAATTCAGAAATAATATTACTTCTCCTCATATTGTATCCAAAAGCTACAGTTAAATCAAATGTTGAAGGGAAATATCCAACAGAGTCATTCACCACTCATTGAAATCAAACAAAGCCTCTGCTTCAGTATGAAATTCCATTTGGTTGGTTTGGGACAAGTGCCCTACAGTGGAGAGACCTATTCTTTTGTCCCCTTTTTATTGCCCATCTAGTAACAAACCTCTCTCTGTTAATTTAATATGAAAAAAGTCTTCTTTGTTAAGAAAACAGTTTCTTAAACACCTAACCACAGAAGTGTGTATTTGCCACCTCGAAGGAATGAGTCATGTATAAAGCAAACAGCACGGTTAAGGCCGTGCTCTTTTCTCTCACTGATAATTCCAGATTGTACAAATAGATGTTCTAAGCAATTACCCTTTAAAGTACCGGTAACCTAAACTGACTGTGACAAATTAGAAAAAGAAAAACAACACAATATAAAGTTCCACTTTAGTGACTTTCACCATTTGTCTTGCCTGAGAGAAATACAAATGTAGACTTTAAAAAAGACTTTAAACACACACAAGAGCCTCAATCAGCCTACTCCGCAAGTGCTGCGCTATAGAGGTGATTGGCAACAGCTGGGACTTGACTCTCTCTTTCAGTAGAGGTTCTCTGGTGCCGTTCTACTTTGTTCAAGAGCAGGGAAAACTCAAAGTGAACACCAATTAAGTGTATCTTTTGCCGTTGTTCATACTGGTGGTACATAGTCTTTTTCTGTATTGAACCCCAATGACAAAGACATCATTCACACGAAAACCAGCTATAGGCTATAATGAAACAATTAGGCAGCAGCCCCTTCAAAATAAATTTCAGGGCAGTTGAAATTGAGCAGCTCAAATATCAAAATTATGGCTTAATCTGTTAAACATGTCATGACCCGCTGCGCAGGGTATGGTTTGAAAAGCCTTACGGGGAGAGGTTTTCCACTGGGCAGAACGACATCCAGAGGAGAGGGGGGAAAGAGGAAGGGAATAAGGTGTGCTGTGAAAACTCACCCGTGCCGTTTTTCTCTGCTTCGCCAGGAAGTTACACCCCGCAGTCTATACCAGCTAAGGCCCTGCTCAGTCAAATAGTTTAGAAAAAAGTTTAAAAAAGAAAATAAGAAAAACAAAGTAGATAGTTGAAGAAAACAAAACAAAAAACACCAACAAGTTGCTTAAAATAAATGTCCTGCATGTGATAAAGCCAGACCAGCTGGCTTTGAATAGAAAACCCTGAAATGGGTTGTGTGTTTGCCCCACGATCTCTGTCTGTACTGAAACCAGGTCTGGTTCTTTCCAGTCAACCCCCCCCTCCCCCCCTCACCCCTCTGCCCCAACTCAATCCACCTGTTCCCATCACTCCTGGGTAAATTTAGCCTTTGAGGGATCAGTAACCCCCCAGTTTACCCCTTTAAGCACACGCACACAGACACACATGCACACAAACACACACACACACACACACACACACACACACACACACACACACACACACACACACACACACACACACACACACACACACACACACACACCAGACCTTTGTCAGCACTGGCATATATACCCTGAATTACTGCCCCCCCAAGAATGTTGTCTTCTTCACAGAGGCAAAAAAAGACCCCCCTCCCCTTTCCCTCACTTCACACATCCACAACTTGAAACTGTGCAGGCTGTTCTCTTTAACGTTTTCTTTCTCGAACTATTACAGTAGGAGCTAAATATCCTTTCTATTCTATCCACACTATATTGAATTGGTCAGATGTCGAAGACCTGTATTATGGACAATCCCTGTTTAAGAGCTCATTTAATTTTAGACCATCACAGTGGCAGAATATATGCAATAAACCTTGCTGTAGTGAATACTGTGGCCCCTTTCATAACCAGCCTCAGTATAATCTACGTGATTCATAAATAAATTATCCAATGGAAGAGATTAGCCTGCACTGATAGGGTCTTGTTAAAATATCAAAATACCAGGTGCAGTGGTGTACTACACCTATAATTTCGGTAATTATAAGCGCATTTAACTAAGTATGTCTATGACTAAATTCCGCTTACGGTCTTGCTTTTTCAAAGAACCATAATACTCAGGAAATGTATTTTTTTTCATTAATACCTGATACAAATCATACATTTCCATCCAAGAGAAAAAGTTTTGAGTTTCCCTAAGCTGCTGGCATCCTGACTGTGAGGCATTTCTCCTTCCAAAGGATACATTTAGGAGAATGTAAGTATCAACAAGCCTGAATCGCAATATCCTCTGTGACTGTTTTCCCATTAGCAGAGTTTTGTGGGGGTGGCACGGGAGTAATCACGTTTTATTTAAGTACTTACCACTCAGGGTCTTATACCTGCGTGCCAAAATCCAATGATGCTGAATGATACACCCAAATTAGTGTTTGCTATATCCCTCTTAAATCAACACATTTGCTAATGTGCAGATTGCCGATACAAAGAGGAAAGATGACTAGAATATGGATTTTGTATTTTTCCCAGAAAACATCCCAAAGAAGATAATTCAAAGCGAGAGGAGATAAAACAGTGGTGTTCCCTTGATGATAGGCATTCACACTCCTCTGACAGTGAAATATATTTTGTATTGATCCAGGATGGATTGTTTACATGTTTCTGGGCACAGATAATCAACTCATCTCTTTATTTTTGGACATTTCTGTCACCATGACTACCTGTACCCCCTCTTCATTAAGTGGGATCTGTGTCTGCCCAGTCTGGCACTTTTGATGACATCATGTACAGGAATTCAGTGATGTTTTTGGGTGTGTGTGTGTGTGTGGGGGGGGGGGGGGGCTGAGTGGTTGATGGATGTGGGCGGGAGTTCATTTAATTATGACATACCCTAGATGAGAGAGGGATTCAATGTCTTGATCAAAGTAACTTTAACACTGTGACTTGATGTGTGCATGCTGTGCCCACAAAGCCATCTTACTGCTTTTGATAACACATACCAGCCTGAACATTACCCAACCCTTTGTATGAAGACACACATCCACTGCCTTACTGTTTGTCTGTGGCTTGTGTATTTTGGCTAAAGATGTATTCTGAATACACTGCCTTGCCAGTAGGGGCCTGGCGAGAGGGCATTGTACTGTAGCTCTGTCTCCCATTGTAATGGGTCAGTGGAGGTACTAAGTCGAAGAACATGAGGACTAAAGCTTTCTAAAAAAGCAGATTTTTGTGTGGCAGGGTCAAGAAAGGGATAAAACAGAGAGCAGCATGTTAGTTTGTGGCACACTGTCTAACCACAAGAACAAGGCTACAGTACAGTCAGTAAAAACACTTTAGAAGTACATCCTGTCCCAATTAAATGAGGACTTGCCCGTCCACATACACTCTCTTTGATTTGGGTTCAAGGATTTTTGTATAGCCTACGTATGCGTTTGTGTGTCCATAAATGTGCACATAGCGAGAATGGAGAATTCACTCATTAGTGTACATAAGTGTATTCTAGTGCATATCAGCGCATGCCGCCAAAGGTGCTGCTGCATGTCCGTGCTGTGGCTCACAACACTGTGGGGCTATGCCAGTGGTGAAACACAACATGTTTTGTCAGCTGAGAGGTGACAGGCGCTCAACAGAGCATGGCGTCCCCTCTTAAAACTCCTTTCACCCTGTTTTATTTTCTCTCCCGTTTTTCTGTTGCTTTATCATTAAATCATCAACAGAAAATTAAAGCAATTATCGAAACGAACCCAGTGACAGGTTTATGTAACTCTTGGTGGATTTACGACGGCCTTCTTAACAACTCCACAGTAGTCTGGGGCAAGCGGCCCTACAGTGTGTTGATGATTCTTTTATAAAAGTATTATATTATATGTATTAGTTTTCTCAATTTCTTTTGAAATTATAATCCAGATGGTCATTGTAAGAGCGATGCTTCTTGGTAAGTATTTATGTGTGTCCGTGTGTGTGTGTTTGTCTTATTCAGAAGAATCATTACTTTAATTTTTTTTTGCCAACAGTGCACTGTATGGCGTGAGCTGACTTCAGCGTGTCTGCCCAGCCCTCATGCTCCCCACACAAGGTCGCTCTGTGTGTGTTCGGCCTCGGAGAATGAGGGGAGGCCGCGGCGCACAATCCCCACTAAGCACATACCTTTCTGCCCCACAGCCCCACCAGCCCAGACACAAACCCAGGGGCTGTATGTTTATCAAGCGTCTCCGGGCAAGACTGCTGATTTAGGACCACTGCTCAGGTCCCCCTTCAACATTTTGGTTTTCATCACGAATCACACTCAATGTAAAGGATTCAAAGTGCTGACTTTAAATCAGCGGCCCAGAATCTGATACGTTTGATAAATAGCAGCCGCGGCCATAACTCAAGCCGGGGAGCGCGGTAGATTAACGAGGGTTGACCGAAGCCGTCCTCTGGTGCTCTATGCTGATGAGCTCTGTTGGTTTTATAAGAGGCCCCCTGTGACAGGATCTGATAAAACACAGCAGGAGGAGGGCTTGAAAGAGAGCTGGAGAGTACAAGAGAGAGAGAGAGATTGGGAGAGACATGGACACAGAGAGATTGAGAGAGTGCGAGAGTGAGAGAGCGAGCGCACACCTCAATCCAAAAACAATATTTTGACTGAAACCTTAGCCTCCCCATCTGGCTCTTTTGAAGGGTGGATTATGACTGGTGCCATGGCTAACTCTTTATCCCACACTGTTCCTTCTGTAAGTCCACCCTGACATTTTTTTCCTAGAGGACAGTTGCACAGGAAATAAATCTGAGTCCTGTGATTAACATCGGGCATTCAGAATATGAATCACACGGCACACGCTGTACATATTTTATAATTTTAATGAATACAGGTAATATACAGGCCACGTACTGCAAATGTACTGTATATAAATGTTATGAAAATAATGAAAGATATATAATATGGTGCATTCTCAGAGGATTGTGAATGGCTGGAGAAGCTCCCCCCCCCCCCATTGCATGGTTTCTTCCCATGGTGTGACTCAAACTATAGGGCCCTGAGGCGCCATCTTTAAAGAGACGGGCGGTCCAATTGAAATGTCAGCCCCGTATCTGCAATTTAGGGGAAACGTCAAAGATATTAGCAAAAGAGTAAGAAAGGGTGAAAAAATAGGATGACTTCTTGATTAGCCTCATCTCATAAGCTTTCGCAAGTAGATTACACCAAACTCACAATATACAAAAATTAGCTTGATTAATATTCACACTTTAAGTTGTAATCATTGACGCTGGCTACAGTGCAGCCACATCATTCAATTGAATCTCAAAGGCCTTGACTCTCATTTTCTCCTCTCTGAGTGTTTTTCACCCCCGAGTAAACCGGGTTGGCAGATGTTTTGACTTGAAAGCCAAGAGGAAGTGAGACAGTGATGAACTTATGATACCATTTGAACCCAACTTAACACTTACACACGGTACCGTGTTCAATAATGCCATGTTAACTCCCTATATGATCCTGAATTTCTTTGAAAGCTTGCCAAGCAAGAAATTGCCTATTAGTGTAGTTTTCAAAGTAAGGCTATATTTAGATTCAGCACAGAAGGGGTTCATCCTCAGCTTGTTGAATCAGAGCGTTACATACTCCCCTATGTCAGTGCAGTCAAATATATGGACCAATCTCAATTTCTTAAATAAGTGTTGTGAGTCAGATAATTGACAGAGCAACACATCCCATGTCTCTTTAAGTGGTAGAAAAAAAATAATGTTTTGTGTGTCTTTCAACATTTTTATCACCAATTTCAAATTTGTTTAACCTTTTTGCAAAGGTTTTTAAGGTTCTTACAGTTCAGGAAAAATATAGTTTGGAAATGTTTTAGATATTTGTTCTGAAAATGTATTACTATTCAATCTAATGAATCAACTTTTCCATTTGTTTAGAGTGATAGAAAACTAACCATTATTAATGTGTGTGTATTGTGTTATCCTACATGGGTTATGGACATTCTCTAAGGATGAATTATTTGTTCAATTCATTTCTTATTTTTACACATCTGGCAGAAAATTAAATTTTTTAAGTTGTCCAATCATCTATTTTGTGTTTTTTTGATGTTGCCATAAAAGTCAGAATTGGGTATTATTGAATGTATGTGTGCACACACCTTGCAGTATTTAGTTCAAGTATTTCAACGTAGTTCAAGTAAGAAACATTTGTCAGCTTTTGTGAGTGCAGCGACATCTGATTAAAATGGTATGACGGCTGTGGTATTTCCAAACTTCGCTACACCCATATTCTGAGATTATGATGACAAACGAGTGTAACACTTGCTAATGTCAAATGAATGACATGAGAGCGTTGCCTGCAGCTTTCAGCAAAACCAAAGCCTGAGGGAGTACAGTGCTTTTGGTGCCCAGGGAAAACAAAGTCTCAGGCCAGAGGTTTAGGGTGTTGCCTGGCTCTTCTGTCAACTGCATTTAACATGACAGAACACAACTTCTGACTCAGACCACATAGATAGAAAAACCTCTATGTCAGGGGAAAAAGTGATATGTCAGTTGTTTCATTGTGGCATATGCTGTATGACTGCCACGCATGCAATGGAGTGGACCAAGTCATAACTTGGTTAAAAACATACAGAACGCATTCCAAGAAAGTCATTGTCGAAGTGCTCTGTACAAAGGAACTCAATCCATCTATACCAATGACAACAACTGTGTATATATTATCTTTGTGTACAGTATACACCCAGACTCATGAGAAATGGGATACAAACAGAACAATGAAAAACAAAAGGTTTATTGATTGTACCGTGTGCAAGTGCTTAAAAGTGGAAACTGCGATTTTCTCCATTTCTTTGAGAAAATGAGTGAAATACAGTATAACTTCAAGGACTGCATCTGCAACCACACAAACTGACATATAATCATTTTAAAATACTTCCTAATTCTACGTGGATAAAGTTGTACTTAAATTCACCATGACTCCACGGTTTGGCTATGTATCTTGCTATCTTTAAAAGAAAAGTTATACATTGAAAGAAAAATACTTAATATGATGGGCATCATTAGATACACTCTAGTTTTGAAAACAACAAAAGAAGGCGGGGGATCCCTGTGTCAGGCCATGCCTACCCTTCACTGTTTATCTTTATGATTTATATTTCACAGCACAGTGTGATATTTCTTTAATTAGTGTCTTCATTAAAAGGTGTCTCATTTCTTCCATTAGATTCTACCATAGTTGGCAGTGCTGCTTTGAGTAAGAAACTCCGCCGGGCCTATACTGTATACGCATGCCTGCCAGCCATGTAGAATGCACATGCAAACCTGTTAAACGTTTGCAGGCAGAGACACACATAGACATTCATACATAGCACACAAACCCATACATAGTGAGTACAAGCACATATACATACAGTACATGCATACAGAGACTACACGCATAGGTTCACACTGAGAAAGCGAGCGCGAGACTTGTCATCCACCTGTCAGGAGCAGTAATCATTTCAAAGTGTTTCTCTCGATGGCCTGTGCCACACGCCCTCCATGTTCAACACTGGAGAATAATCATTTAAATGTCTCCCCAATCAGCCCTTTTGCCATCTTCAATTACACCTTTCCACCCTTACATTTGTATAATTTTCTAATCTAGCCGAGGCGTGGGGCTGTCAAATATGCCAGAGGGAAGCAGCCAAAGCACCACCAAAGACTGACAGATGGATCCTCCAAGACGAAAGAGGCATGTCTTTGAATCTTCCATATGCCCTGGCACTGCTGCTGCTGGATTATGGTCACATCCTGCTGGATTTTTGCTATTGTTATTGGAAGTACTATAGTGGTTGTTTTTCTATCTGTCGGGGGGAAATTTTTTTTTGTCAATTTGTGCAAAAACTAAAGGAATGGAGTATGTGCTCTTTTTTTCTTCTTTTACTTGGTTTGACGGTGGTTTAGCATTACACAGATTGACTAGTTTAAACCTAAGTACTAGAGAGTGTTTACTTACAGTACCCCTACTCCCAATTGATTTTCTGTCATTTCACAAGTCAGACGTGCTGCCTTTGTGTAGGGCCACTAAGGGGTAAAAGCATTTTGAAAGGGCAGCTCTTGGTTGAGCTTAGATTCTGGTTGTGCTGTTCTGAGAAGATGGATGTGGAGTGCTAGCAAAACCCAAAGTCATCACCCATTACAGTGTTTGAGGTTAAAGTGCTGCAGTTGCCCACCACTCTCCTAACTGGAAAAAAAACAACATCTGAAAGGACAGGGAAAGGTACAGGGCACCCTTTTGATTTCTTTCGTTTTCTTCTTTTATTTCTGGAGTTGAAATGAATTGAAAGAAAGAACTATGACTAGATACTTTAAAGCAATTTGTTTTCTTTTCATCACTTTTAATGGTGAACAAAAAGCGTACCCTGTGTAAACTGTGTACACGTCGAATACTTAGAACACACAAGTCTCTTTTGTGTCTTAAGTAGTGGCCTGCCAATAGATTCACTTTCAGTTGCATTATCAGGGGGATTTAGAAATGTAATCAGTGTATTCGCCTGGTAATAACAATGTAAATACCATTTCAAATAATACTTCAAGGACATAAACAAGAGGTCAGTGGCAATCAGTAGCTCAGTCATTTTCACAGATTGGTCAAACACACACACACACACACACACACACACACACACACACACACACACACACACGCACGCACGCACACACGCACGCACACACACACATGCACACACACACGCACACACACACACACACATGCACAGTCGCACACACACACACTGATTAGTTAACAGAGCTTTGTTATAAACCAATGTGATGCTTCAATTGTGCTGGCAAATCAAACAGCTTTGGCTTGTGGTTTCAGACTCATTAGAATAGATGAAAGAGATCTGTTAAAATGGAACATGTGTCCTTGGTTTTGCCTCAAATACCTGATCCAATCCATCAGCTCTCAGTTAGTTGGAGCCAAGGCCGGTACATCAAGACACATACATCTGCTCTCAAAGTGTGAATAGAGAAATACACCAAAGGTTGTATAGAATACATATCTGTAAAACAACCTATCTCATCAGCATATTGTCTTGTTATGCATTTGAAGTATGTAATAAACAGAAACATGTTGAAAAGCCCTCAGGAATTCTTAGTACAAATATAATTGTCTTTACAGATGAACAGTTAAATCACAGCTCTTGATTTTCTGTCTATCAGCACGTTCCCATACAGGCATTATGAAAGTTACATCTTGATCATCCTTATAACTGAATTGATTAATTCAGCACTAACTATTTAAATGTCATACACAAGCAAGAAAAAAAAGAAGGAAAGCAAGCTAACATAATAGTTCTATGCTGTATCCATAAACTTGCCACATTATTGTGCCTTGATGATAAGTAAGTGATGACAACAAATGGGGTACGTTTTACCACTTAAAGGCCAGGACACACCAGTCCGACTACCCGAAAATGGTGACTGCCGATTCAGGGAGCTCCAGTCTTCCCGTCCCGGCCGAAAAAGTGCAAAGAACACACCAAACCGACTGTTGCCTTTCCGTACGCTCTGCGCTTGCGCGGGACGTAATGGCTCCATAACAGCAGGCGGCGCTAATCTGTATTGTGGCCTGAAAAAATACGGAAGCCGGAAATGATGGGATGGCTCTCTCGACCATAAACATAGATAGAAATACGTATTTATATTTATGGACCATAAAGAGCACCATTTTTAGTGTCGAGCATGGTGTCGAGCAGTCAACAAGGGTTGAAGCATGTGAGTACTCGCTGAACGAAACAAACAAACATATTAAAACGATGGCTAACTGTTGTTAGCTGTTTGTGCTACCCGCCTCACTTCCGGGATTCACTGATTCGCTAGCCCTCCACAAATCAAATTGCTCCAACTGAAAGACTGTCCGCCGCCAAAAGAAGCCTGACGACATCAACGTCGACCGATTTCACGGCACACACCAAACAGATTCGTGTCTCCGAGCCCTCCCGACTCTACGTCGGCGATTATCGGGCCGGTGTGTCCTGGCCTTTATATGTAAACATGTACAAATAAATCATTAACAATCATCAGTCATCTCAAACTGACAGAATACATATGACAAATTAATTGCGAGCAATTGAATATTTATAACTTGTAATTTTATACTTTAGTAGTGCAAATAATTGATAGGTTGTCATATTTCAGGATACTTACCATTTGGCTGCTGTGCCCTAGTATACATCAGAGAACAACTGTAGCTACGCCAATTTACCACATGAACGTAATATCTGCTTCTTGTAAACATGCTTTTTTTCTTCTTTCTTTTATTCAGTGGGGTCTGTGTCTCCTTCTGAAAAGTGGAGGACATCCACTGATATTCTTACGTCTTTCATTTCCTCCCTCTGGAGCAGGTTTGGCTACGGCTTTGCAACACAGATGTGACGATTTAAAAAGGCAAAACGCATGGTCTCCCGTATTTTGTAACCATCTGTTAAGAGTATAGTGTAAACCGACGCTAAGTGTCATTTCTTGTTTCTCGCCGGCAGTTTCATATTGCTGAGTGACACAAGTATCATTTTGCCTATACAAGGTCTGTGTTTGGCTTGAAAAGTAAACAAATCATCCGAGGATATCTTTACTATTGGCTCAACAATAAAAGGCAGGATATAGGATTGAGTAAATGGAGATAGTTAGTTGATACCAACACACATTTTCAACAGCTATATGAAAATAATCTATCGCCTACAAAAGAGAGACAGAGCGAGACGAACACTGCCTCGGGCCATTTCGCACAAAGCCTGTCACTTCATTGATCTCATCCTCATCAAAACCTTTTTTTTTTCACAGTACTCCTGTCCTCAGATCCGACACACACAGGGGCTTGGGTGATCTGATAAATAATGCTTGCTGTCATATGCCTTCCGTGTTGAAAAGCTTTCTTTTCCAGGACAAGTGTATAGCTGCTCAGATTTTCCCAACTGGACTTCTGACAGACACTTGCACAAACAAAAATGCAACACCTCTGCATTAGATTCCTCACCACGGCTGAAGGAAGGAGTGAGAGAGAGAGAGAGGGAGGGAGGGTTACAGGCTGATACATACTATGAGTGTGTATATATATATGTATATATATATATATATATATATATATATATATATATATACGCAAATACTGTATAATATATATTATACAGTATACAAATGAACTAATATAAGATAATGTTGTTACCTGTCTGTTCAGAAAATACACTGAATCATTGTACTGATTCAAAAACACCCTGTGACTGGCCATGACAGCAAGTCATCTGTCAACACTATTTTCAGACTCACTCTCCTGTGAGTATCAAAAACTAAACCGGGCTTTCCTCTTAGAAACCAGGAGAGAAAGTCGACACAAATCACACAATATAATCTTTATGTTTAAAGACAGCTGTTCCAAATCCTTAATTGAAAGTAGGACTCAAATGCACCGTGAACATGAATGCACATAAACGTGAAGTAATCCAATGGAGCTGTTTTATGTGTCAAGGCGTAGCGAGGCACTTCTATGCTTTTTCCACTAATGTAAAATGACACTAAAACAGCAAAACCAATGTTTAACACTGACACGTGGAGGCTGAATATTGTTCTTTACATGAATTTTACATTGCAGGGTAGTCATAGTGATTCATCCAGCAACTTGCTCTCCTGCTGTTAAGCACTAAACCTGTCAAACAATGTTTTTATTTTTTTGTATTATTTTGGCTTAATTTGAAATTAAACATAAATGTCCCAGCCAATTGAAGTTTCAGTAAATTGTCCAGATTTTTTTCCCCTCAACATATAGCTTTTAGCATGTAGACGGCAGTTGCTGTGCCCACTTGCCTTCCTTTTCTTCAGATTTTAAGAAAGGAGATTCAAAAATGGCTATATTTTCAAAACACATCTTTGAGTAATTTGTCCATTGAGTTCAGCCATAATGAGTGCACCAGAAAGGAAATTGTCACCTTGTCGTGAAAAATAGTTTAGTGTGTGGAAAGGGGTAAAATGGCGGTTTTGCAAGAAGTGAAGCTTTTGGCTGGTAAAAAGAACATTTTAATATTTGCACCTCATCACCCCTCAACACATAGTTGCCTTGCCTCCAGCAGAATGGATGTTAGTGGTCCCACACTTCTGTTCCATTAACTTTAACTGATTATATACACTTATTTTATTTCTGTGTATAAACATGCTACATTAATGGTGTAAATTACGTCCCTATTTTAACATCAGCTTGTATCTACAATACTACTGTTCCTGTTAGCAAATAAATCAATAACCAAATAAACTCCATGAAGTGTTTGCAGTAGCTAAGAGACTGGTGGGATATGATGTTGCTAACAAAACAACTTCAACTAACAAATTACATTTCTGTACAAATTTGAAAAGCTGAAAGAGCAAAAGACGAGTGGAAATCATCTGCCAGTAATTTTCTCAGCAAAACTTCTTTCTTGAGCTGAAACGCAAGGGCTTGGACCTCCGCCGCAGCTGATAAGGCTTTGTGTAGAGTTAGTTATTTTTTGGGGGAGTGGTGCAACCCAACTAACAGACTTTATTGATTCAAATTAATTAATCCACTTACAGAGGAAGGGGATTCTGTAGCTCTGGAGCGACTTAAATAGTCCGCACAAATTAAACTGTAGATTTGTTGCCTTTAATGATATTCGCAAGTAATTGAATTGCAGGAATGCTTCAAAATATGCGGCATTAGCATGTAAAACCGATGTGTTTTAGCAATGGATAACCCAAATAAATTTGATATTAATTAATTTTTGATACGGTTCAAGCCTATTTAGTGTGATTGTAATTACCAAGTAAAAGCACGAGGGTTTAGCGAGGACGAGCAGATAAAGCTTATACAAATTCATGTTTCAGATGTAAACAAATAATATACAAGAAATGTATGTTACAATTAAATAATAAGAATTATCAACACAGCATTCGAAGATGTGTTTTGTTCCTTATTGCCGCATGCACTGAAACTGCAAACCAGTATTCGAGGTGCATGGTCTTACGTATTTTTAACATTTTAATATATGGCGTGACAATGAAGCTGTAGATGTCCCATATTGCTACTGTTCCTCTTTTTGTACCTGTTCAGATGATTTCACATGCACTCCATGACAAGCAGCAACTAGCCCATGCCACAAACAAAAGAGTGAATAAAGATACAGTAGAAAAAAAAGTACATAATTATTCCTCATCTAATTTACTGAGTGAGGTTGGTAAGATAATTGATGCAGCGTTGTCCCTTGCACTGTTCCTCACATCTGTTTTCCGTGACACATGCCTCAGTGTATACATCAATCTGTGTGTGTGTTTGTATGTGTGTGTGTGTTTGTGTGTGTGTGTTCAGCATGCCTCCATAGATAATACAATACAGAGTACATTACATATTATGAGGAGCTTACAGTAAACTGTTCAGTAATGTACACTTAGTGTTGAACTTTAAACAAAGAAAAGTAAACTTAAATGCAGCCTACACCTTTTGAAACATCTTGTTAATGTTCTCAGCGCTCCCTTATGATATGTCAAATTAGTAATACAAATATTAAAATATTACAAGCGATGGAAGGATTTTTATATCATCCATATCGAGATGTTGCAGATTTCCTGGAGGATGTTTTATCAGAGAACGACGGCATTCTCTTACAGTAGACTTACAATATAATGAATGACCTCCCACAGTCAAAGCCTGAATCCTCCCTTCTTTGAAAAAAGGACCCTATGGTGAGGGCTAATGAAATGCAACTCCTCTCCAGCTCCCCAGCGAGTGGGATGAGGATCTTTCTGATTGAAAACTTCCTGGAGGTGTCGTGCTTGGTTTGTGAAACGTTGTAATTACTGCTAGGGGGTCCTGCTCATGCTCTGTTTGTAGGGGGGGCTGAGCAGCGTTTGCTCACACGCCAGGGTTCTCCCTCCAACCCTTTCTCATCAAAATTACGTTCCCAGAGGACTATTCGGCATTCTCAATTACGTTTGACCATTTACGTATTTTGTCCGTAATTACGTTTTTATGAACATATTTTGCATTCTCAATTACGTTTGACTGAAAAACGTATTTTGTCCGAAATTACGTTTTTATGAACATATCGCAAACAAGTTCGTTCTCAGCCTAGAGCTGTTCAGGATGCTCAATTACGTTTGGCTGCAAAACGTATTGATTACGTTTTAATAAACATATCGCATACATTCGTTCTCAGCCTATTTTTTGCCATTTATTTACCTCTAGGATTATGTTTGGTTGAAGTGTGCATTGTCTGGGCGGCTGCCTGAACTACAGCGCTGCAGGAAATTAATATGTTCCATAGATATGTTCACATGTTTCTTCATTCATTCATTCATTCATTCATTCAAACAAACTGGTGAAGGCAATCGACGTTCCGACATGGCCACGCCCCCTTTGGGTGGAAAACAAAGCGATTTTGACTATAATGCAAAATTGCGGTCCAAAACAGCACAAAAAGAAAACGATCAGAGATAAATAAGTTACAATTTGACCGACAGACACAATGTTAAGATCCTTTATAACAACTCTGCCAGCTAGATAACGTTAAAGACACTTATAAATGATTAATTTGATCAATCTAAAACCATGTGTGTAGTCTCTCAGCATCAAGCTGGCGAAATGATCCGACCCATTGGCCAGAGATATCATGCCCTGATGTATATATTCACCTCACTGAGTCTCTATGTAAGCTGATTACACGTGAACTAATTGTTTGTTACGATAGCAAACTCCCACTGAATGCAGAGCGCAGCCGGGAGCTTCCTGCTGTCATACAGCCCTTCTTTAGGGGAATTTTTGGGGGCATGGCAAAGGAATAAAACCATGATGTTTGTTTTTTACTTTGTAAACCACAAAACAGCTCAGGACATCGCAGATTTGAGCTATAACGCTTATTTAGAATGATCGCGCTGTCTTTGAGTAGCCTACTGCCACGAGAGTTCCGTCTAGATGACGTATTGCCGACCTGAGGAAGGGTGACGTCAGACGCACGCCCCTCTACAAACCAATCAATGGCGAGGAATGTCACGTGACGCGAAACGAGCCTATAGCGGCAGCCCTGAGCTACGAAGAGCATAAATCGTTGTGAGATGATCATTGTTGTTTGTGAGAAATGCAACACAATCGTCACTCAGTAAATGTGCACGATGTAGTTTGATGGTTATCACGAATAAGGAGTTGTAGGCGGCCTTTACAGTTAAATAAGCAGGACAACTACAACCATATACCCACTTTGCTTGTCTTTTTACCTCTGCATAACCTTGTGGATTAAATTACTTCTATTTTCTTCAGTATTTTACATTAAATGATCTTTGAAGTAAGATATCATTCACAACTTTTATATATATATGTATATATATATATATATATACATATATATATATATATATACATATATATATATATATATATATATCTCACCTGCATATGTTGCCTTTAAAAAAATGTTTTATATTTTATATTTCTGTGGCCAATGTTCTTTGTTGTTTTTATTGTGCAAATAAATTAAATCTAATCAAAAGCATGGTGGTGAATTGTAGGTGTGTTTAAAGGTAAAATTGTACAATCTTCACACTCTCAACATTAGCACCTTTCCAGCAATGTATTCAGTTGGTGTTCTTTACCGCAAGGTTGATTTTCTGATAAATTTGAAGGCCCAATATGGAAAATTAAGCTTTTTGTTTGCTCATTTGTTTTCTTGTGGAAATAGTAAACCAAAAGGTGTGTCCTTCAGAGATTATAATACAGAACCCATATGCATAGGCGTTGTTTAAATATACCTGCATGGATGGATGGACTTATAGATGGATAATGTACTTTATTTATTGCCATAGGGAAAGTGTGGCATTGTAGCAGCAGTTATTGTGGATTGTATCAGGAATGACTTTCTGTAGTGGTCAAATAGCTGAAGGTGATGCTGTCCATCATCTTCAGCAGCTTGTGCATTATCATTCTCTCCACAACCAACTGGGCTTAAACAGGTTAACAAGGATTTGCTCATGAAGTAGAGTCTGCTCTGTCCCTCCATGCAGTTTGTTGTTTAATTAAATGCCCAGGTTTCTGTAGCCCTCCATCAACTCAACCTCTTCTCCCAGAATGGAGATTTAGCCTATCCTCCTGGTCCTCCCAAAATCCATATCAATCTCTCAACCTTGGTTACATTTAAGAGGTGTGTAGCTCCTACCATGCCCGAACACTACTGTCCACCTGTTCCCTGTCCCTGTAAACTGTCCTGTGAACTGCACACAGAACTGACACACCTTGCATCTGCTGAATCATCTGAATATTTAATTAAAATAGGCCCATGTGAAAGTGACAGGTGCTAATTGAGGGATGTGAAATACAAAGGCAGTTTGAACAAAATAGGCTAGAGTCATTGGAAAAACTGTTATAGAGAGATCTTAACCTTGCAGATTAAATCAGGGCGCTGTCAAGGCTTCCTCGCCCAATGCTACACCACAGGTCCAGCGCGATACACACGTGGAATGTCGCTGCCCGTATGAAAAGAACAAGAATAAATCTCTTATCAATACAGGTGAAACTCGAAAAATTAGAATATCGTGCAAAAGTTCATTTATTTCAGTAATTCAACCTAAATGGTGAAACTAATATATTATATAGACTCATTACATCCAAAGTGAGATATTTCAAGCCTTTATTTGTTATAATTGTGATTATTATGGCTTACAGCTTATGAAAACCCCAAATTCAAAATCTCAGAACATTTGAATATTACATAAAATCAATAAAAAAAGGATTTTAAATACAAAAATGTCGGCCCTCTATAAAGTATAATCATGCATATGTACTAAGTACTTGGTTTGGGCCCCCTTTGCACACATTATTGCCTAAATGCGGTGTGGCATGGATGTAAGTAAGTAAGTAAGTAAGCTTTTATTTATATAGCGCCCTTCACAGACCAGGGTCACAAGGCGCTTCACAATGCACTTCCAAAGGATGCTATCTGTCTGTGGCACTGCTGAGGTGTTATGGAAGCCCAGGTTGCTTTGATAGTGGCCTTCAGCTCCTCTGTATTGTTGGGTCTGGTGTGTATCATCTTCCTCTTGACAATAGTCCATAGTTTCTCTATTGGGTTCAGGTCAGGAGAGTTGTCTGGCCAATCAACACAGTAATACCATGGTCAGTCAACCAGTTACGTGTGGTTTTGGCACTGTGGACAGGTGTCAAGTCTTGCTGGAAAAAGTAATTCAGCATCTCCATAAAGCTTGTCAACAGACAGAAGCATGAAGTGCTCTAAAATCTCCTGGTAGACAGCTGTGGTGACTTTGGACTTGATAACACAGTGGACCAACACCATCAGATGACATGGTGCCTCAAATCATCACTGACTGTTGAAACTTGACAGTGGTCTTCAAGCCCCTTGGATTTTGTGCCCCTCCACTCTTCCTCTAGACTGTGGAACCTTGATTTCCAAATGAAACGCAACATTTAATTTGGATCAGTGATGATTTGAGGTATCATGTCATCTGCTGCTGTTGGTCCACTGTGTTATCAAGTCCAAAGTCACCACTGCCGTCTACCGGAAGATTTTGGAGCACTTCATGCTTCTGTCTGTTGACAAGCTTTATGGAGATGACAATTTCCATTTCCAGCTAGACTTGGCACCTGCCCATGGTACCATAAACCACTGGTAACTGGTTGACTGACCATGGTATTACTCTGCATGAATGGCCAGATAACTCTCCTGACCTGAACTCAGAAACTATGGACTATTGTCAAGAGGAAGATGATACACACCAGACCCAACAATACAGACGAGCTGAAGGCCACATCAAAGCAACCTGGGCTTCCATAACACCTCAGCAGTGCCACAGGCTGATAGCATCCATGCCACGCCGCATTTAGGCAATAATTCATGCAAAAGGGGCCCAAACCAAGTACTTAGTACATATGCATGATTATACTTTCTAGAGGGCCGACATTGCTGTATTTAAAATCCTTTTTTTATTGATTTTATGTAATATTCTAATTTTCTGAGATTTTGAATTTGGGGTTTTTATAAACTGTAAGCCATAATAATCACAATTATAAAAAATAAAGGCTTCACATATCTCACTTTGTATGTAATGAGTCTGTATAAGATATTATTTTCACCTATAAAGTTGAATTACTGAAATAAATGAACTTTTGCACGATATTCAAATTTCACCTGTATATCATGCCAAGTGTGTGGTGGACAAACCGCCGTCAAGACCACTTACCATTAAGACAGGGGACAATATACTGAGTCAACTGCATATGCAGAAAATAATAAACACTGCCACACCACACCGCAAACACTGATTAAGCACTGTTCATAAGACTGCCTAAAATTCTACCTTTTTAAGGTCAACATCATGAATAAAGCAATCTTTAAACTACTCCCATTTGAGTAACTGGCCTACTCCTTCCAAATACTTTCAGTTGCAGGATTCACATTCAATATGCACCTAGTTTTATATTATGTGTAGGCTATGCACAATTTATAGCAACATTTGATATCATTAACTAAAAGAAAACAACCAAATCCCTGTCAGGGTAGGCTACAAGATGTGACACACGCACGCACGCACGCACGCACGCACGCACGCACGCACGCACGCACGCACACACACACACACACACACACACGCATTGTAGAGTACTGCTTTAGTAAGTTCAAGAAGCCTATTCAATGACATTTTAAACTGTACATTTAATTGTTTTATAATTTCATGTACAATCCGCCACATATTTGATCAGAAACTTTAAATTATACAACCACAAAGGCTATAAAACACATTTTTCTTACAGAAATAGTTTCCCTAGAATAGTGGGTAGGCTACAATGAGCCTACATGCTTTAAGGTTTAGGGTAGGCCTATAAAGAATGTGTTCAATTCAAGTTATTTTATTAATTTTTTGGTAGTGCAGCATGTTTCTGTAAGTGGTTCCATTATTCCTAAGGGCCCTTATGATGTTTCTGTGTGGAAACGGGGACGTTTCGGAGGAGGGGAATAATGTAACCTACTTCCTGTTAAGTTTTTTTTTATTATGATGGGGCAGAACGGAAGTGTCAGCCGTGTGAACATGTCTGACTTGTGGTTTTACGGCGGAGGCCCTGAATTGTAAATGGAATGCGCCCTGAATCGGCAGACACTCTCCAGATAGGAGTCAAACGGGTCCACCCAGCCCTAAAAAGGATGATGGGAAATGTAGGATTACATAGCAACGGTGGTAAATACGTCAGCAAACTAACCAAATAGAGATCAGATACTCCCAATTACCGAATATAATGATATTCTGATGTATTTCTCGCTAGATATGTTTTCAAAACATATGTTTATGCACTTACTAGCTGAAGTGTGACGTATTTGTGTCACCATGATAACCCCTGACTTCAAAAATTTGCTCTGGGAGAAAAAACTCGGCGGAGGGTGGAGGGAGGGAGGGAGCGCTCTTGTCAGCTGTGTGTGTGTGTGCTATCTTTGATTGTGTCCAGTTGATCAACAGCTTGGCACGTAGCCTATTTGTGTACCGAACATTTCTTGAGAATTAGCCTATCAGACTTCAGACAGATCATATGAATTCGCAATATCAAGATTATGAAAATAAAGTACATAGGTCTCGCTAGAAATCTTTTTAGCTCAGGGCTGCCGATAGGCTCGTTTAGCATTCCTCGATACTGATTGGTTTGTAGAGGGGCGTGCGTCTGACGTCACCCTATTTTCCCTGCAGCCCTGTGTAGTTCCGTAGTCTAGTTTAACGTTATCTAGCTGGCAGAGAAGTTGTAAAGGATCTTAACATTGTGTCTGTCGGTCAAATTGTAACTTATTTACCTCTGATCGTTTTCTTTTTGTGCTGTTTTGGACCGCAATTTTTTGCATTATAGTCAAAATCGCTTTGTTTTCCACCCAAAGGGGGCGTGGCCATGTCGGAACGTCAATTGCCTTCACCAGTTTGTTTGAATGAATGAATGAAGAAACATGTGAACATATCTATGGAACATATTAATTTCCTGCAGCGCTGTGGTTCAGGCAGCCGCCCAGACAATGCACACTTCAACCAAACATAATCCTAGAGGTAAATAAATGGCAAAAAATAGGCTGAGAACGAATGTATGCGATATGTTTATTAAAACGTAATCAATACGTTTTGTAGCCAAACGTAATTGAGCATCCTGAACAGCTCTAGGCTGAGAACGAACTTGTTTGCGATATGTTCATAAAAACGTAATTTCGGACAAAATACGTTTTTCAGTCAAACGTAATTGAGAATGCCGAATATGTTCATAAAAACGTAATCATGGACAAAATACGTAAATGGTAAAACGTAATTGAGAATGCCGAATAGTCCTCTGGGAACGTAATTTGATGAGACAGGGTTGCTCCCTCAGTTCAGTACACTTAGGCCCGTCTAATTAGAGTCTCTGCCACGTCTCCGTACCGCCTGTCTACAATGCACAGCTGGGGACCACCTCCAAATCAAGCTGTGGCAAAAACATCGGTGTTGGCGCCCAACAACATGCAACACTCTCGATGCAATGTGAACATTAGAGCTCCTTTCCTCTCACTCTCACTCTCACTCTCTCATTCATCCCCTCCCTTCTCCACTTCCTTCACCAACACCTCAGTCCTCTTTTTCTCCATCCTTCTTTTTTTTCCTTTTCCTTCACTTTGTTCTCCCTGTTCTCCCCACCAAAAACTCAGGCAACAGCGGCTACAAAGAGCCCCCACATAGGAAGATGAGAGGGAGCAGAAGAGTGAGGAAGGTTCAGATGCTGCACAGTGCTTGTGAGCACGCAGTACATGTGTGTTTGTGTTGCTGTGTGTGTGTGTGTGTGTGTGTGTGTTTGTGTGTTTGTGTACGTGTGTGTGTGTGTGTGCCTGTGTGTGTGTATGTGTGTGTGTGTGTGTGTGTGTGTGTGTGTGTGTGTGTGTGTGTGTGTGTGTGTGTGTGTGTGTGTTCACAAAAGTCTGAGAGTGTGATCGCCAGGGTAGTGAGAGTCGGTATACACCCAGAGGCACTGAGAAAGAACAGAGAGAACACTTGCCCCCCCATCAAGAGCAGTTGTTCAACCCCCCGAGGTGAGGTGATGCAGGGATGGGTGGGGGGTGGGGAGTAAAGAAGGGCATAGAGGTGGCAGGCAAAGCTATACACTCCTCTGCTTTTCTCTTTCACCTGTTCACCTTTTGCAGTCTCTTCAAACTCTCCCCCCCCCCCCCCCCCGCTCCCTATACCCAGTGGGTTCATGGAGACTGCTGGTGTAGATATACATTTTTTTTATCACTTCTCCTTGTCTGGGATAAAGTTGGAGAAAACAACAGCTGCCTGTTAACTTGCAAATCTATAAGACACAAGCGGATAGTCATCTCTTCTAGTGTATTTCTGTGCGATGTGCGAGCAGCATCACAGCGTGAACTTGCATGTGTGCATTGAATTAACATTCAAAGTGCCCGGAAGTAATTCTCCATATAGCAATAGAAATACACTGTTGGATTGTCCATTTAGCTTTTTCTTTTTTTTTGCTTCGCTCCGAGTATTTAATTATACTCTGTGGCCTTTGATTCTAGCCGGGGAAAAAGAGGTTTGTAATGGCTGTTGTCAAACCTCACCTCCTAAACCCACAGAGAGGAGGATGTTGTCCTACTCTGAGGGCTCTGTGTTTTTCATTATGTATACTGCTTGTACGCTCCTATGTATGCATGCATGTGTTTGTGTGTGCAAGTGTGTTTGCGTCTAATGAGGCTGTGTTTGTTTCGATCAAGAGGGAAGGGAGGGCTGCATGCACGCGGACCGGGAATGGCAGTGTTTGAGTCACATACAATGAGGGATCAAACAGTGTGCAACACAGAGCATGATGTACCCTCTGGGAATCATTCACGCACAGACACACACACAGACACACAGACGCACAGACACAGACACACACACCCACACACACCCACACACACACACACACACACACACACACACACACACACACACACACACACACACACACACACACACACACACACACACACACACACACACACACACACATTGTACACAGAAAACACACATATAGACTGTTCATCCTAGCTTCTTAATCAATTGGGGGGGAAAACAACAACACAAACCCAAGTATGGCCATGTTTGGAAGAGGCCCGTATTCTGATCAGTTGGAGAAATGCATATGTATTCATAGTTATGCATTATATCTCTGTTATATACTGACATTTAGAAAAATGAGACAGGCTGAGGGAACCTTTTTTCTAATGTCCCAACAATACGATCCTGCACCTGGAGGGTTGAGGGAAGTGACTATATCTACCAAGCACACTCTCACTTCTGCTCTGGCTTTTTTCTTCCATTGCTCTCTCCCTCCGTGTCTTGCGTTTGAGGACACACACCTGCAGCCAGCCCCTAACCACGCGCCATGCCTCAGTAATCTGCTGACTCCCTCTGATTTCCAGCTTTACGTCTGGTGAGTGGCCAAAGAGCTTGGTCTGCCTGGTAACTTGACACTGTGCACCATTTATCAGAGCCGCTTGCCTACATCATGAACCATACTAAGAGGATGGCACATCAAACACATTGTACTTGCATGTCGGGACTGTTTCTTTTCTGAATGTGTAATTTAGATCACACAAACATTAGAAAATGTCCAGTTTTTATAAAATCCCACTGTCATTTCTTCCATTTTCTGTAAAAAAGATCAAATATATTTCACATGCTGCCGACATTATTTTATTTTGCCTTTACCCTTTTTCCTTATCAAAGGATGAGGGAACTCGTCGTGAGGGGAATATAGTGGAAAAAGGGCCAACCATCTTCAGGGCCCGCTAGAAAAATGAAGTTACATTGGATTTTATTCTTTTAGTTTGGCAGTATTATATGTTTTGAAAACAAAATTGGAGCCCTTAATTAACATTTGCATCAGGAGAGAAGCAATGATGCAACCAGGACACAACTCAAAATTATATCAAAATCATATATTTCTCTCAGTAAAACAAAAAACAAAAAAAAAAACATTTTGATTGATAATTTTTATCACAGCAAGAGTTGCTTTTCATTTATACTTTTGAACGAAAAACAAAACAGCAAGATACAATGAAAGAGAATGATTTCTGAAAATGTTTTTTCTTCCAAAACCCAGCTCTCATACAGAAACACAGAGTGAGTGCCGCTTGGACTCTTCTCCCTCATGATTTCACCAGTAGCCTAACACTGTCATTAACACTGTCAAGAGAGCAGCTCTTAAAACCGAGCGCGTCTAGCCTTTTCCCTTCCACGGTGTAGTAGGCCGTGCGGATGGAGCTGTCATCAGTTTAGTACTCACCCTTGTTTTAACACATCTCCAGGGATCACTGCTTCTTGAGCAGACATTTACATTCACTCTTTCTCTACGCATTTTTTTTCTTCCTTTTCCTATTTAAACTTCTTTCTTGGCAGGTTGACCTGTCGAGAAGGAAGCCCACGGTGCCTCACAGCCGGTTGAGCTGTGTTCAAAAAGCTGTTAGAACTGTTTTCAGAAATGCCTCTTCTGGTTTCAGTCTCCGGGGAGCTCGGAATACTCTAGAGAGCAGCTTTTACTATCTACGACAACCTTGAATGTACAATATGATAACAATAAGGGAATTAAAGAAAGCAAAGATGATGTGTCAATAGAATGATGGCTCTTAAATTTCTAGATATCGTCATGACTTCCATTTTGATTTTAATTACATTTTGTGTTTTAGCTACATAGAACTAAACTATATGTTTTGTATGACCGATAAATGACCTATTGTGATGAATAATATAAGGTACAACCAGACTAATGTTGCAACAGCCCATCTTGTGTTCACTGGTCGTAAGCAGATACTGGTGTAAGTGCAGAGTTTCTCAAGGCTAGAGAAATGAAAATCAGTCATGGTTTGCCAAAGAGGGAGTATCTCTGTCGCCTCGTCCTCAAAAGCAAAGATAATTGCATGGAGGCGACCATGTAAGTGCAAATCTAAAAAAGGAAATGAATGTAAGCACAGTGTTGTATAGGCTATCATGCACATGCAAGCATGAATAAGCACATATGCACACATGCAAAACACATACATGTATGAACACAAGCTAAATTGAACTAGCTTAACTTAGAAATAAAGTGTATTTCATTTGTTTTGTGTGTGAGGCAGAACGTGACAGAGAAACGCAAACAAAGAGAGCACTGCATGGTCTCCCATATCATGGAGAAAAAGAGAAGAGTGATAACTGAGAAAGCAAGGAGGACGTGGGAGGCGAAGCGGGCGGGTGATGGGTGCAGGGGGAGCCCATCTCAACTCATTTAAAAATCAGAACTTCTTTTCT
Organism: Ammodytes marinus; assembly: GCF_949987685.1. Taxonomy (NCBI): domain Eukaryota; kingdom Metazoa; phylum Chordata; class Actinopteri; order Uranoscopiformes; family Ammodytidae; genus Ammodytes; species Ammodytes marinus. The sequence continues at coordinate 15,760,775 of NC_137231.1, read as the reverse complement.
AAAGTCAGCATTTCGAATCAGAGCGTGTCCCCACTCATTTAATGCATCATTTTGCGAAGTGATAAATTTGTGAATTAGACATACATCCTTTTTTTTTTGCTTTTAAGATACTGGGCCTCATAAGGGAGGGAGCAGTGTGGAGGATTTAAGAGCGTTTCGCCGTGTCAAACATTAAAACCCACAGGGAGAGCATCAGCACAATTAGACTGGGGTGAAGGGGAAGAGAGGGAAAAAAATCCACAGACAAAAATCAGGATCTTAAGAGCAGCGGCGTTATTCGTCTGTACAGTAACGTGGTTATCTGTCGCGGGTGATCCTTTTAAACGCTTGGTTTGCCGGGATAAAAGCAGAGCGAGGGAAATAAACTTAGTTCTGCCTCCAATCTGCAAATCCTTGGTGGTCATGGAAGATGATCCCAATTTGCTTCTGAGCAGCACTGTCAGATCTCACAATAATAAATAATTTAAGACTTTAAGCGGCAATTATGCTCCATAAATGTGGAAAGCCCGTAGACCACTGCTTGCCGTAGCCAGATGATGCTGAGGGTTCCTGCAAAAATACACCAGTCGCTATACTTATGTCATAGCCAACGAATTATGCTAGAAAGGTTAATTAGACATGTTGTATTTAATGCAGGTGTGTTTGCCCAGAATCCACTGCGGGTCTTAAAGTTTATATGATATAAGGCCCATATAAATTAATTTATCCTATATAGTTTCTAAATATTTACCCACACTTTTACAATTTCAATATATGCATACTTCTACATATAGTGATCTTTGAGTCAGAGAGAAAGGACAAATATTGAGGTTTAAATTGAAAAATAAAATGGAACTGAAAGATAGGGCAGCCAGCAATTTACGATTATTTGCATTATTGCTACAATTTCCAATTTATTTCCCCAATTTATTGTTTGTTCTAAAGAGTTCTGAAAATAACGAGAAATGCCCAAAATACACAATCACAATTTCATAAAAGCCTTACTGAAACAAACCAAATCACTATATCAGAGTAAGACATTCAAGTTATGACTCTTGCTTTATGTGGTATTTTATTTCATGATTTCTAGCATGTCACAGTCACACTCATGTAGAAGTCAAGCCTGGCACTTGTACATGCAGTGCTGCTGATAAGCAAACTAGTGATCAGATGCACCGCACAAAAGTTGATCAATCTAAACTAAAGCTGTAGTATAAATACATTCACGGGCCTACCTACTGTATAGTAAATCACCTTTAAATAATGAGAGATGAAATACATAAATACATGCCAAAGCAGCATCAAGATGAACAAACAGAGACAAAGAATATACTCTCTGAAACGTAAAAAAACAAACATGTTAGTTCAGGTCATTACACTCCCAGTCTGGATTGTAACCAAGAAGCCAATCCGCCAAACAGTCAAGTAAACAAAAAGCAGAAAGGATCCTGAGCCAAGCCAAGGAAGGCAGAGAGAATGGGCTTGTCTGGATTCAAAACTCTGTGTTTGGGTTTGATTTTCTCTCTCTGTGGTGCGGTTAGTTCTCTCATGAGCCTGTCTGCATGATGCTTCCATAGCCCCATGTTTGCCTTTTGTTTCTGCCAAAAGTATGCCAAATAATCATCAAGTCTCCTCCAGCATCCACAGCAGCTCAGGTGTGAGACACTAAATGTAGAACAATAATTGCACAATTGAACAATAAAGGATTGTAAATGACTCTCCCATTGCTCAACATTATCGTTGCTCTTTTTCACATTGTAATGTCACTCCATTAATAATTTTATTTTATTTTTATAAACGTAGATTTGAAATAAACCTCCCCCCAAATCATCATTACTTCCTTTTTTTTTCTTGGAAGAGAAAAAAGTGCCAACACAGCATTCACATTTATTACTGACTGTGGGAGCCTTTAATTCCGGGAATGTGAGTTCTGGAGGTCTGTTTAACAGCATGCTCATCTTTTTTTTTTATTTTCTTTTTTTTTTTAAGGCTGGCGAAAGGCTATACGGAGGGAGACAAAGCCAGAGAGAGCAGCAGCAAAATGAGACTCTGGCTACTGGCCACTGTTTACCTAGAAGAGTCACTGTGTCCATTTGGGGCCAGATATGGCCACTGGAATCCAGTTTTGTGAATACCTGCATTGAGGCAGTCGGGTGCAGAGGCAATGCTGTGAGGACACGGACAGGCAGGAGCCACTGGCCACCACAGTTTGAACACGGTGCCCTCGTTGCTGTTTGCTCCTCTCCTGTATGGCCACCGCTGTGTTTGCTCATGTGTGGATATGAAATAGCAGCAAATATGATGTGATGTGTGCCACCTCGCAGGAACCAAGGTGTTTATTTTTTGTATGAAGGTTTTTTCTCATGTGTGTGTGTGTGTGTGTGTGTGTTTGTCTAACTTCTGACAATCCCGGTAAAAATATGAGTAAAGTCGCGTGTCCGTAAATTATTAATCATTAAAGGTACTGTAATGTGTAGATTCTGTATATTTTGAAAGGGATATTTCAAATCACACACTGCTAAAGTAGTGTGTAAACATCCTGGGTGTATGCCTTTGAGCCAAGTGGTAAATAATATGTAATCTTCATCCTCTTTATTGTATTCCTCAGATGTAAAAGGAAATTAAAATCCTCATGGGGGGCGCTAGTGATGTAGTTAGTTAGAGCGTCCCCCTTAGACGCTCAGGCCTCACGAACCAGGGTTCGAATCAGACCCTGGTCAGTTCTCTGCATGTCTTCCCCTCTTTGCCCCATTTAGTCTTGGTCTCTCCAAATATGACAAATAAAGTAAATATACCAAAAATCTTTAAAAAGAAAAAAATATATATATCAAAATAATATCTCATTTCTCGGCCGACATGTACGGAAATCTACTGTGTATGTATATTATCTCACAGAGAAATTGAGCAGTTCATTACGAAACATTCTGTCATATCAGCTCACAAAAAGCATCAAACACAGTAAAACTCGCCAGATAACACCGACTATATCAGCTGCAGAAGTTATACCAGTATCTTGCACTAAGGGATGACACAGACGAGCATCAGGCTATAGTGTATTCCTGGAATACCTTGGATGTGGCCACAGGGGAATGAATAGAGAGCGTAGACAAGAGGAGAGGACTAGAGTGTAGGGGTTTGAAAAAGAGACGGGGGAAAAAAGAGAGAATTCCCAAAGACTGAATTCCCCTTTGAGGGCCAACACGGGTCTCTGTTTTCCCTATCGTTAGTAGAGCTGGAATTCTTCAGTGAAACGCAGAGAAAAGAGATGTCATTATACGAAATGGCAGTCCGACACTATGCACTGTCGACAGAATCTTTTAAAGTTAACAGGCCATATAATTCATCCACTAAAATATTATTCCCTTTCCCACAGGCTGGGGTTAGTCATGGAGTGCTGGAAGGGGCTGTTTGGTGTGTTGTGGTGGGGGCCGAAATAAGCTTATTATCAATCTTGACTCTGGAACTGGCTCATTTCTTGGATGCATGAAATGCCCTGTCTCTTCTGCGAGGGTGGCTGGTAATACTGAGTGGCAGGTACTCCAGAACAGTGCCAGAGTCCGGTCTGTCGCCAAGGTGATGACGTTATGGCAACCAGCTGTCAAACGGCTGGATAACCCTCGTTGTCGAGAAAGACGCTCACCAGAACCAGATGCTGCTAGCATTTCCACCAATTAGGAGCCGGCAGCCTGTCGGAGGAGAAGGAGGCCAACGCACAACGCACAACGCAGGAACAACACCATCACTGTCAAGACACACGGCCGTGGACACTGAGGAGCAACAGACTAAGCTGCAATAGACAAAAAAAAACGTAAAATAAACTGAATGATTAAATCCAGGGAACTGTAACTTATGAATTAGGAAACGTAATCAACTTGTCCTTGATAGATAGACGGACGGACGGACAGACAGACAGACAGACAGACAGACAGACAGACAGACAGACAGACAGATAGACAGATAGACAGACAGACAGACAGATAGATAGATAGATAGATAGATAGATAGATAGATAGATAGATAGATAGATAGATAGATAGATAGATAGATAGATAATAGGACAGACAAAGACGGCAGCCTACTACCTGAGTCATTATTGACATCAGCAATGTGATGTTAGGGAACATTGAAGTAATGAGAGGGCAGCAACAGGAATTGACTTGCAGTTTGGCGTTTTGCACAGCAGCATCATTACGGCAGCATAAATGTCCTCATTTAAACATGAAGAGCTCTGTTGTCTCGTCAGGCTTGTTCTGAATGGAGAGTAATTTCATGTCCTTGTGTAAAAGTATACCCTATTGTTTGAGAATTAAGCACAGCGTACAGGCCTGTAATTATACCTCCACAATAGTGGGTTTTCAGAAAAGGTCTGGAAATAGCTTCGGAGGGTTCCGGTCTGAGTTTGGAAGTACAGAGCTCCTAACTGGCTGACAGACTGTAAAATGGCAGAGAGCAGAGAATAGAATCAGAGACTGCTATCGTTTTACTGCCTGTGGATTGGAGGGGGCTGCTGCTATTGTCCAGTAACTTCCTGATTTGCACTGCGGTGCATGTTTTATACATGTGGGTACGGTGCTGTGAAATCTATTGTTAAAGGCGAGACTATTGTAAAGAAAGTGTGGAGGCAAGGGGGAAGAGAGAGAGAGAGAGAGAGAGAGAGAGAGAGAGAGAGAGAGAGAGAGAGAGAGAGAAGTAAATAAGATGAAAGAGCACTGAAGAGGGGTCAATTAAACGAGGATCAGGAAGAAAAGAAAGTCCCACTCCATAGCCAATGCATATCCTGAAATAACATCATGCTTCTTTTACCCCAATTTCATAAGTGAGCCGTCTGGCATGGTGCCTAACTACCCAGCAAATAGAGGGAATAATATCATTATATCATATACACCACAGGGAAATCCCAGTGGTGAGCAGACTGCATGAGCAGCTGTCTGATAGAGACAGTAGGCGTGCGCTCGTCTTTGCGTCTGTGTGTGTGAGAATCTGTAAAAAAAAGCATGGAGGAGAGGTGTACAGTAGTTGTGCATGTGTCTGTGCAAGTGTTTGTGTGTGTGTGTGTTTGTGTGTGTGTGTGTCGACATTGACTTTGGCTTCATAGCAGGCTCCCGGGCAGTGCTTTACCTGGGACCTAATCAGTCAGTGAGTCTTCCTCCTGGGACCTCCCAGCTGGAGGGTTGTGTGTGTGTGTGTGTGTGTGTGTGTGTGTGTGTGTGTGTGTGTGTGTGTGTGTGTGTGTGTGTGTGTGTGTGTGTGTGTGTGTGTGTGTGTGTGTGTGTGTGTGTGTGTGCGTGCGTGCAAGAGACAGAGAAAGAGGAAGAGGTAGAGGGAGGAAGTCTAAAGGGGGGCTGCAGACGGCTATGCTGAACAGAAAAGCCTTCTGGGAGACGGTTCAACCCCGCCCTCTCTGTTTCAGTGCCCACGGCTCTCTCTAACTGGCCACCGTCAAGGTGATCTTCTGTTCTATTACACACACACACACACACACACACACACAAGGACGGATAACAAAACTGTGCTGAAATATTAGAGCATAATACAGACAGATCGAAATGTCACTGCTATACCGATGTATAGGAGGCAAATCAAACGGCTCTTGAACAGCTCATTCACACCCACACACCGCATACACCCAAACACAGACGGCAACAAAAAATGCTGAATGGTGGTCAAGTCAAGTCGTATAATTTCTTTCCATAGGCGAATGTGGTTTGCGGACACATTTTTGAGGGGGAATGACCTGCGCAAATTAATTAGTCATCACTGTAACAACTAAGTGATTCTGACAGTATATTTACAGGACATGGCAGCCTTTGTCTGGAGCCGGGAGTGTGTCGAGCGAGGGCCAGGCGGTCTTGACTGGATGAGGAGATGCTGGACGTCAGCCACGCGGAGCAGCCTAGAGCCCACTGCCTGGGCCTTGGTCCCTGGGGTGAGCGCGGGTTCAGGGGAGAGAAACCACACGCGCACCAGTCCATTTGCCAGTCCACAATACCTGGAGAATCACTTTACATAGAGGCAAAAAAAAGAAAAGAAAGAGTGGACGAGGTGGAGAGAAGTAGACCAGGCAGAAGAAAGAGGGATGGTGAGGAAGGAGAGGAAACATAGAGCAGGTTGCCATGACGAGGAAGCGGGGGAATAAAAAACAAACAGAGGCGGGTGGCACCGGCGTTGTCAGCAGGGAGAGCAGTGTCAGCTTCCCTGGCAATGCTGCACAAGTCTGGTGGACAGAGAGACTCACACACACGCACACACACACACACACACACACACACACACACACACACACACACACACACACACACACACACACACACATTTCATTATTTTTTTTTTCATTTCTAGGATTCATCAGGGCAAAGATTTTAAATCATAATATACTTTCAAATAAAGACCAACCCCCACACAATCCTGCAATAATGAGTGCAAATGCATGCGAGCGCGCGCACACACACACACACACACACACACGCACACACACACACACACACACACACGCGCACACACACACACACACACACACACAAACACACACACACACCCACACACACACACACACACCCACACACACACACACACACACACACACACACACCCCTACTTTCGTCTCCGTTTACAAAGTGCAGTAGTCCCACATCGTACTGTCTTTTCTCTCTTATTTTCATTGAAACTCAAGCCGCTCAGTCTCCTCCTGTCTAATATACACTGTGTTTTGTGGTACTGTTACCTTTCCAAACTAATCCTTCACAGTCATGGTCCACTGGCTGTGACAGGAAGACCACCTGTGGCCAGCCAGACTGTGACCTAAATGGAGTCAGCTAAATTGTGTGTGTGTGTGTGTGTGTGTGTATGTGTGTGTGTGTGTGTGTGTGTGTGTGTGTGTGTGTGTGTGTGTGTGTGTGTGTGTGTGCATGCATGCATGTGTGATTGCGTGCGTGTGTGTGTGGGTGTGTATGCGTGCGCGCGTGCGTGCCTGTGTGTGAGCGTGCATGCGGTTCTGTGTGTGCGTGAGTGCGTATGGCGTGCGTGCGTGTGCCCGTACTTATGTTTGGGGGAAGGGGTCTGATGTGTTTCTCTGTGCATTTGAACGCAGTCTCATATTGTTGTTAAGTACGCTGTATGTGTAATGTGTGTATGTAAATGTATTGTTTTGCTCCGTAGATCACATGCTCCCATCAAATCTGTTCTCCCGGTTCACAGATGGGCCTGTTGGATAATGTTGGAAAGACAATAACTACAGAGGACGAGCCGGCATACTGTGGAGGACCTGGCAGAGCAAAAGCTGGCTATTTGTAATGGGGGGTGGGGGAAACAAAGATGATATAAGATTTATTGAACCAACACAGCAGAGCAAATGAACAACAAATGAACAGAGCTCAGTGAAGGATAAAATAACACGGTGGAGAGGAGGCGTCCACAAGCAGCAGTAAAAGCAGACCTGTATCGATCGGGAGCAGCGAGCCTGCCAGCTATGGCTACCTTACCCTTTTCCAGGAAGACTCTGCACATGCAGGATACACCTCGAGGCATCTCATTGTACCTCATTGTACTGTTTGTTTGCTTGTGTTTGTCTGCATGTGTATAGTACACACGTTAAAGAATGCGTGCATATGTTGCCCTCAGTCTGTGATCTCAGAACAGTCAGTCAGTGGGTCTTTTAGTTTACATATACGTATAATGTGCATAAGTCAAAGGACCAATCTATAATGTGTATTGTATGAATTTAATTAAAGTCACTCACCAATCATTTTGTTCATGATAAATACTCAATGCGGGACAGGCCTGCATAGTATTGGTTGACATGCAGTATAATCCTGATTGCATATGAATTAAGTAGAAGTGGGTTGAAAAGCCACAGTGCACACAGTGACTCAGTTAACCACCTGGAATATATGACACCACGTCTCCTCTGGTAAAGACAGGACATCCCTGGCATGGGGGAACTGGGTCAAGGCTGAAATATTCATAGTGTAGACTCACACACACAATCGCACACTACATCGGGACAGTACTCAGAACTGGGAGCTGCCAGCCTGTTGCTGGGGTGCAGAGCTGAGCTGGGGCAGCTAAGCTTCATGGTTGTGTGTGTGTGTGTGTGTGTGTGTGTGTGTGTGTGTGTGTGTGTGTGTGTGTGTGTGTGTAATGTGATCTCTTGTCAGGAGGTGACAGCAACTGGGTACACAGACATATCCATTTTGAGTCTGCTCGGCAGACTTGGCCCAAACCCGACAGAGTCCAAGGTTATTTACACGTCTGTGCCAGTTCAGGCCTGTCTTCTCGAGCACAGTGAGGGTTTGGGTCAGGTTTGAGAGCCAACACAATGATTCTTATTATTAAATGTCAAATGTTTGAACTCACTTCTGTGGTTGTGTTATTTTTAGATATTAAAAAGAGATGGTAGTGCACGTCAAAATCCTAATAACATCATGAAGGGACTGGTCTTTTTATATGTTTAATAAGGAAACCTTATACCTTTACAATTTACTTTCCCCGTAATAATACGTTTCATGTCATTCAGCAATATCGACTCCTTTTCCTTCTGAAGAGTTTTTCCTCTTACCTTCCAACCATACTCTCTTGGATGGTCACTATCTTAACCAAGAGCAAATATGGCTCTTTGAAAGGCAAAGTCTTTGGAGCATGCATGTAGTCTGCTGCTGTCCCAGTGTCAGCGCCTGTGTGGGTGACGCCATGACACCGAAATACTCCCCATCGTCATTGTGTGGTATTTTCTCAAAGACAGACAGTATTCTGTGCAATTTAAAAGCAATTTGCAGGATAGGTTGATATGGACAAATAGATAATTGCCACACGCACAAAAAAAGATGTGCTATAACAGTAAAACTTTGTATTATTTTAAAATGAGTGGTGACTACGTATGTACAGTAACTGTAACACACTTCAAATCCCCCACAGTGTGTCAAAGTAGCAATTAAATTGCATATATGTGCAATATACCTAATTAATCCTATTACAATATGCACAGATAATGTGTGCATTTTATCAAATGAGTTGTATCCCAGATATTCCAATAATAACATTATAAATGCGGAATTTTCTTGATCTCATGGAAGTGAAGGGTATATCTACAAAGGAAATGACAGAGGTCAGCTCAAGGTCACAATCCAAGGCATAGAAAAACAGCATATCGTAGGAGTACATTATTGTCTGTACTAAAACTATTGCCAAGAGCTATATTAAAACAAGTGGGTTTGCAACAAAAGTTTGAATCCACACATACCTAGAGTATACCGTAACAACACATCCTTAGATTATGCAGTAAGATTTTTAAAACATCTTGTTGTTTCACCTCGCCCGGTGTTCACTATGTTTCCACACTGTAAACAGATGTTATTGCTACACAGGAATAAAAGTTTGTGCTTCCCGAATGCCACTGTGGAACAGAAAAGAATCAGACTCAGCACTGTTCCTGCCTCTGCTTTACACCCAGACATGCATACATGCCACACGCGCGCACACAAACACGTACACACACGGTGAGAACACAAGCCCCGGCGCGGCGGCACAAACAAACACACTAAAAATACAAACCGCGCATATCCAAACACTCTCACTCCTTAATGAGCTAGCACTTTTAAGAAAAGACTCCGCCGCCACAACTCTCCGTACCACCACACACTGATACCTTGAGGAGAACTCGCGAATCGGAAGAGACGAACACAGAAGAAAAAGAAGCACTCTGGGATATGAAAGAGGAAGGGAAGGGAGAGGAGGTGAGAGGAGAAATCAAAAAGCGCCTGGAGAGAGGGAGGAGAGAGCAGGAAGAAGAGGAAAAAGTGTTGCACCTCGCTCCCTCATATCTCTGAGGGAGATGATAGAGGGGATGGGATGGGGTGGGGGGAGGGGGAGTGGTGGTGGGGGAAGCTATGGTGTGCTGCTGTCGCTCTTGGCAAACAAGCGGGTGAGTAAATAGACTCCTGGGCGTAAGGGCTGGTTAAGGCAGGTGAGGTTGGGGGTAGAAAGGGGGGCTGGGCTGTTGTGCTGGGGGAAAAACTCAGCTGTTAGGGGGCTCCATCTATAGAGACCCCCAGAACCCCTATATGTTGGTGAGACTGGCACATATCCGTCGTGTTTACAAACACACACACACACACACACACACACACACACACACACACACACACACACACACACACACACACACACACACACACATCGCCCGACCTCTCGTATCCCCCTCCCCACCATTATTGTGCTTATTTCCTCATCTCCTAACAGCACACCCTCCCCCACCCCCCCAGAATGTCTTCAAACATCCCTAACAACCCTTTCCTCCATCCTCCCACCCTCTCTCTCTCTCTCTCTCTCTCTCTTTCTCACACCCGTCCTCCCCAGCCCTGCAGGCCTTAACCTAGCTCTCATCTCCCTATCCCTTAAACCCTCCCCCTCTCTTCCCCGACTCTCTCCTTCAACCCCCTCCTCTCACTCTCTCTCTCTCTCTCTCCATCCTCTCCGTCTATTTGCCTTTCTCTCTCTCTCTCTTTCCCTCCGCTCACTCCCTTCCTCCCCTCCGCCGATCATATCCCTGGGGTCTGTGTGCACTGCTGCTCGCCTGATGAGGGGGAGGATATATCGCTGCCAGTGCTTTGATCCTATGAAAGCTGATATCCAGAACAGAGCGTCGGATCCCGCCACTGGGCACCCTGGCATTTGAACGACATGGCTCCGTGTAAAGCCCGCAGTGAGAGGGGCCATTCCCCCTATAGCCTCTGCCTGCCAGCTCTGGGGAACGATAAGTCTAGACAGGTGGAGCTGGCTGCTGCTAATAGAGAGAGCCCATCATACCTTGAGAGGTTGCATGAAAAACACAGCCACGGTAACCCATGGACAACATGCAATTAGTTTGGTGTCAACTCATTTGTCAATACAAACTTCCATAGACTTGATATAATGCTTTGATAAATTGAGAAATACATGCAACGATTATTTTTGACAAAATGTTGCTGCAATCATTTTGTGACTTTTTAATGAAATGCTAACTACAATTCCTTGTGAAGGTTCTCAACATGAAGTTCCTTATACTCACTGACTGAGATTGGAATAACTCACCCTGAAATAAACCTACTGTATATTGAGCAGAAAAAAATGTAATATCATATCCAGCATGGGAGATATGTAAACGGACAACTGGGTGGTATATAATTACCCTGTTTGCAAGTTATTCAGTAGCTATTGAACTATTGAAAAGCCACTATCCAATAGCTCCCACTCCAGGGCATTGTAAAGACATACAAATTAGCACGATGTGTATACACAACCCTGTTATCTTTTTATGTTTTATTTTTCCTAATCTTATTATTGGGGGTCTTTTTTTCTTTCTTGTACTTTAAACTGTTTTTTTATGACCGTTTGATTTCCTCTGCAGCCTGGGTGTCCACTCCCACCCTTTGCCTTCTCTAAATACTGCAGAGTGCTGATCAGGCAGCTTGAAATGTAATGGTATAACTGAGGAATGTGAAGCCTGCTTAATTACAGAAAGCCCCGTGAAGAACACAGCGCCTTCGACTCAGCTCACTCAAAAAAAAAGCAGTTTCTGTTATTTCACTCAGTGCCAGACGGGTGATTTCTCTATTTTGTTTTACAACCACAACCAAATTAGGTAAATGAGGGCTTACCGTAATATAGATAAAAAGGTAACTCTGCCCGGCAGTGTCAGGAAAAGAAAACTGGAAATATTTGACAGGGGAAATAAAAAAATGTAATGTTTAAGAAATTATGGTGGCATATTTTAGAGCAGGACATAGACAGTTCCTACTGAAAATTACTCAAATCCACATGTGGGAAGCTGAACTAAAATAAACTTTAGCGGGAATGACACACAATAATTATATATTAAAAGAGTGTAATGGAAAATATTCAGCTTTCGACAGACTTCTATAAGTGTCTTTCTGGTTACATCAAAGCAATTGTGAAGAAAATAAACAATTAGCCATGGACTGGGAATATGTTCATAAATAATGGATTTCTTTTCTCTCTTAGAAAATAAGTTCGGCAATGAGTAACCTTATATAGATCTAAAAGTTTCATGCTGTGAATTGACACACAAGATATTAGCCTTTCCCCCACAGGCCAGCACAAGGGGAGAATAAAAGAATCCCAATGACATTTGTGAATAACCAAACAGCCACTGGAAACTTAGGAACAAGTTATGTAGCAGCAGCATTAGCGGTGGTGATATAATTGAAAGGGGAGGAAAATAGCTAATACAAAGGGAAAAGAAAAAGGAATTAAAAGGAAAATAATTCCGCATTTCTTATTAAAAGTTTTATGTTTGGCCGTCTTTTTTTTTTTTTTTTTTTTTTTGCTGCTTCGCATTTCATTAATTTTTTTTTCATTTCTAGGATTCATCAGGGCAAAGATTTTAAATCATAATATACTTTCAAATAAAGACCAACCCCCACACAATCCTGCAATAATGAGTGCAAATGCATGCGAGCGCACACACATACACACACACACACACACACACACGCACACACACACACACTCACACACACACACACACACACACACACACACACACACACACACACACACACACACACACACGCACACACACACACACACACACACACACTCACATAGACACACACCTCTGAGTTACATTTACAGCAGGTTGTCATAGTGTTCAATGGGGGATGGGGAAAAGTTTCCCGGCTGTCCGTCACTGAACTATCACAGTGTTATCTGTGCCAGACGCCCACCATCCTCAGCAGCGATACTGAGACAGCATCCAGGACCTCAAGACGCCGCGGGAAACACAGCAGGACACCAAGAGAGGTGTGACAACGTCAGTGGATACAGCAGGCAGCAGAACACTGAACACACATGCACATGCACACGCACACATACAGCACACACTAGGCCACACAATGGTCACACATTCTCAAGCACACACAACGACACACACTGAAGGGAGACACAAAGACAAGTACTTACACCATCTAATATCGCAAAACTGTCACACCCACACAACAACCGATTCTAGGAATACTGTAAGGCACATATCTGTGATGCCATTTTAAATATGGGCATTAATTAAAGTTTACTTTGATAAAAAAAACAACACTTCAATACAATACATTAAAAAAGACAGGTACATATTTTGAAATATATTACTTGGGATGAAAATTATAATAATTATAATATCTTTATAACAGTATAAAAAGAAGAGACCTAAAGTAGGATGGCTGACAGAAAGAAAAGAGAGGGAGAGACTCGTTCTTGCCATGTCCCATGTCCTGCCAGTATATAGCACCCCAAGAAAGAAGAAGAAGAAGAAGAAGAAGAAGAAGAAAACAGAGACAGCGAGTCCAAAAATCCCTTGGAAAAAAAACGGCAACTGCATGTTGTTCAATATTTGGAAGACTTGGTGACTGTCTGCTCAAATATTGCCCCATGGCTGCTGGTCTTGAGAGAGGAACAGAGTGGCAGTGAGACTGACAGTGAGATCTCTGTCAGTAGCCAACACTCTGTTTATCCGTCTGTCTGTCTGTCTGTTTATCTGACTGTCAAATTATCCCTCTCAGCAAACAGCTCGCCATGAGCTGAGTGTAAATAACACGGCCGACGTCGGTCACGTGAGCCAACTGCTTTGGCCCGCCGACACTGCCACACTGGCCAGTCTCAAAGGAAACACGCCTGGTTATAGTTGAAGTGGTAAACTGATTTTGTGAGCAAAGTTTTGGGCTATTTATGTGATGAGGGTGGTGACATGTTGTTTGAATTGCACATTAGGGGGTGAATTTACATTACAGGTACATTGCCTGTACTATACTGTAAGTAGGTAGGGGGTATACTGTATATGCACTGCAAATGCAGTATAACAAGTATATCATGAACACATTGACGGCAAAAAGAACTCCGTACACACAGAAATATGTGTGTGCGTGCATGTGCATGTGTGTGTGTGTATGTTTTTCTTTCTTTTCAATGCTTGGCCTCACCTGCACATTACAGACCTGTTTGTCTGCCATTTTCCCTCTAACCACAGTATATACAACACATTACACAGGTTAGCCCTGTGAGTGACAGAAGCTTTCATTAAAATCAGATCATCCCAGATGAAAATATCCTCTGTTGAAAATCCCGATTCCATGCGGATTATACAGTAAATAAACAACGTGCAGACATAAACAGACACGTATCAGTGCATTGATTCATGAATGCCCTCATCGTTGTCAAAACGATCTCTCTTAACATCAAGGAAAAAACCTACACCAGTGTCTCTCTTGTCAGCTTTGAGATAAATGGTTTCAAAACACGGCATGCCAGAATCCATTATGAGTGCCTTTAAGAGTGATTGACATTAATGTAATGCACAGGCAACATTAAAATAATTTTACATTAGTCGAAAGGCTTGGAAAACATTTGTAAATTACTGTTATTTAAACAGTCTCTAGCTATATTGACTTGCTAGAGCATACTGTACAATTCCCTTTCACTTAGCCTCAGGAATATCTGTTAATAGACCCATTGCCTTTTGTCACTGTTTGCTTTTCCTCCCCCCTCCAACATATTCAGTCAGAAATACACAAGCAGAGGTTTTGACATGTGTAAACAGCCACCCCATGTAGTTCCCCAACAAAACTTGTCCCAATCACTTTAAAAGCCAACAGGAGTTTCAATTCATGGCAGATGCCATCTTGGTTTAATTAAAATGTAAAAGTCCTGACATACAGTACACATCGTGCTAGAAAACAAATTGTCCAACTGGGTGCCACAGGGTGCCATTGATTTAATTATAAAAGTTACTCTGAAAATTTTTAAAATTAAACGGATACATGGAAAAGTCTTTCACAAATGCAGACTATAAGAATGACTTGAATGATTCACAATACAGTTGTTCAGCATTCAGTTCAGAACCAATATCCCACCGAGATGATGACTGAGACATCACTAGTGGGGACCTCTTATATATCACTAAACAGTATCATTGAACAGTCACTCTAGCAACTGTAATTTGAACTCTACAAAGAATGCCATTGTTTAATTCAAATATAGTGCTATTTGTCACTTTGAAAAAAGACAAAAGTATTTTTATCAAGCGCTGAAACAGATGGGGTATTTCACATTGTTCTGTAGAATTTCGTGCACGCCGCAGAAGAAAAAGACGTTGCTTCATGTTAGCATTATCAACTCTCACTTGATCCTCTTGTAAATAGAGTAGACACAATGATGCAGTCCGTACAAGGCAGACAGAGAGACGGTCAGAGGAGGTGAAAGGGGAGACTAAAGCATAGCAGGAGTCCAGGAGCAGACAGCCCTCTGACTGAGACCTGATGCCACCCAGAACCAATGGCAGCGTGTTGAAAAAGGCCAGAGAGAGAGAGAGAGAGAGAGAGAGGGACCAGCATCCGACCACTTCACAGGAATGCACAGGATGTTTGGACTCGGCTCTGTACTTCACAAACACCACTGGAGCCTAAAGCCTCCTCTGCCACCATGTCAAGGACGACTTACAGTATTGGCTCAGACAAAATATATGGACCTCTGTGTGCTGGACTCCCTACCTATCTATGTACATCAACAGACCTCTATTTACCAGTGAGACTTACGGCGGGGCTTGTCTGTCAGTGTCTCTGTGCATGATTATGTTTGATTATGTGTCTCGATGTGTATACATTAATGCAATAGAGAATTTTTGATTTGTATGTGTTGGTATGCCCATGCTTGTGTGTGGGTATGTGTCCGCATACATTTTATTTATGTGTGTATGGGTGTGTAGATGATGGAGGAGGAGAAAGGTGGCGTGTGGAAAACTTAGTCTTGCTCCGAGCTGTTGCAGGCTGAACCTGTGTGGCTGCCAAAGAAAACTGTGGTCGGAAGAGTCTGCTAATAGAGCATGAGGCATGTCACCTGAAACTAGAATCATCTCAAACCCAGAAACCACAGCAGGCAGGCATTCTGCAGGCTCCTCTATTAGAGGGCCGCCAGAGGCCTCTGGGTGCGTGCCACCCTCCCACCGGGGTCCTCTCTTTAGCGAGGCCCCTTCCGTTCGCGTGCCCAGCTGCACCATGGGACATCTAGTCATGTTAGATGCGCTATTAACGCCTATTTCAACGTCTGAGCTCACCTTACCACAGTTTCCCCAGGAAGAGCCATCATGCGGAGTAGGAGACCCGGTGAGATCCATGGTGGGTTACATATCCACGCATTCATGCTATACAGATTTAGTGTAACGTGCATACAAGGAGCAGAGGAGCACATGTGAACTGACACTTTAACTTGCACACTTAACACCAGCCCACGCAAGCAATCACACGTCAAAGACATTGGTGCTGCGACACATACACCTCATTGAATATACATGTCTGATGTGGTGTGGAGCTAGACCTGTGTTAAGTCGAATGTGCGGGTCTGTGAGAAACAACCGTGTCTTTGTGTGAAGGCCAGCAGGTATCTACAGCGAGTGAAGGACATTGTGCCTATTCATTCACATGCTCTTATGGCTTTCCCACCTGTCTGTTTCCCCATGCTTCCTTTCGCTCATCAGATTCAGATTTATTTCAGCAATCACATACAGTTGCTGTAGCTTTTCAGTTGGAGTCATAATTCAGATGAAAAGGACAAGCTGATTCAATGTCAGTGAGCTGTAAAGTCAAGAGCTGTCGCATCAAAGTGCCATTCTTTTTCAGTAGCTGTTTATCGAATCATGTATTGCCAGGCTAAATCTTGCAACATGAATATGGGAACTTCTAAGACAATTTCTTTTGGCATACATTGTCACTAGATCAATTGAGTATACCTCCCAAGTTGCCGTATAGTTTTGACAATGGAAATTACCACTTCCCTTAGCTTTCTATCTAACACATAAGAATCACACCTTTTCTCGGTAAAACTTCTTAGAGGCAAGACAGCGCACATCTCATCTTAGCACATGTGCAATAGAATGTAGCCGCGCTGCAGGGGTAGCAAGTTGGGTGACAGGCTGTGGGTGGCGGGGAAGACGAATCGTGTCAATGGCGGCCATTAAAAAGGACCACACACTATCCAGTCACTGGCGAAGCATGATGGATGATTATCTCAAGGTGTGACAGGTGCTGCAATGGTGGGGGAGCCCTCGCCATCTTTCCCTTTCTGCCCCCCACTCCTCTCTCTCTCTCTGTCTTTGTCTGCCTCTCTCAGCGTATCTTGGTCAATGCTTTAACACCCCACTAACATGACTCTATTGACACACTCCAGATAGCGTCTGGTGGCTAATGAGTATCTGAGTGGCTCTCTCTCTCTCTCTTTCCCTCTCCCCCTCTCTTTCTCTATTTCTTTCCCTCGCTGCTCCTCATCTCCCTCCCTGTTATCCTCTTTTCACTGTCAGAGCAGTACAGTCTGGCCTATCTCACACACAAAGCCATTAGAGCTTGGTGGCTGCACACACACACACACACACACACACACACACACACACACACACACACACACACACACACACACACACACACACAAGCCTACACACACTTCACACGGGAACACACACTTAAAAAAGTGTTCTAATATACCAAAATGCATTTGCATTGAAAAAAAAACATGAACCTAACATATGCATCAATGTAAGTACTCACCATACATATGTTATTGGGAAAAAAATGTACTAAGTGAGAGCTATTTCTTTGGTTCACTCGCAAACCAGGAAGTTTGTGCAGTCTTTAACATCTGACCCCGGACCAGAATAAATCACAATGTACTATATTTTCCCTGGTGACAGGGAGCCAGGGGAGTTTCCCAAATGGAAAATTAAAATATTTAGGAAGCACAAGGATAACAACTCCCAGTTTTTTTTTTTTTATAATTCTTTTTATTTGGAAATGTTTATGAACACATACATATTCTGAGCATACATTTTAGACATATCCATAGTTTTTTGTTGTTTTTTGTTTACAAACATACGAACAACAGTATCCCACCCACCCCACCCACTTGAACATGTAGTACACACACTTAGACTAACAAAAAGAAGAAAATAGAAAAATAAATACAGTAAAAATAAATAAATAAAATAGTAAGCAAGGTTATCATGCTTAGTCGTGCCAAAAGTCACTATGTACTTGTTCACATGCACAAACACTCTACATTATAGGCTGACATGCCAGCATCAATCCACATCATAATTACACAGACAATGCATCATGCATACATACGGTACACTATCCGAAAAACAGTTTTACAATTGGATTGGCCCAGAAGTGACCAAGTCGGTAATTAAACCAAAAAAAAAAAAAAAAAAAAAAACTACTGTACGCTACATGATATAGGGCCCTAATGCCAGAAATATAGCTATGGTGTATCAGGTATAGTTTTGAGTTTCCCTATGTATTTCAAAACTGGATCCCAGATGGAGTAGAATTTGTCCCTTGACCCCCTAAGCGAGTATTTAATTTTCTCTAATTGTATAAAGTGCATCAGGTCGCACATCCACAAAGACGCTTTGGGAGGGTTTTTTGATTTCCAATGTAATAATATTCTTCTGCGTGCAAGCAGAGTCACAAAGGCCAATATGTTTTTATAACTTTTTCTTACAATAGAATGTCTACGATCTGTGATACCAAATATAGCTGCTGCTGCATTTGGTTGGAAATCAGTATTGAGCGCCTCAGATAATGTTTTAAAAATCATAGGCCAGTAAGTGACCAGAGCAGGGCATGACCAGAACATATGGGTTAAATTGGCAGGGGTGTGATGACATCTGTTACAACTAGCATCAGAATCAGGATATATTTTAGCTAATCTTGCTTTGGAAAAGTGAGTCCGGTGCAAAACTTTAAATTGTATTATACTTAATTTTGCACAAGAAGTGCTGTCATTCACTCTTAGTAAAGCACAGTTCCACATGTCATCTTCCATGTCTTCCCCCAATTCATCCGCCCAGTCCGCCCTTATCTTCGCGATGGTTATGGTTTTAAGAGAAGCTATACAATCATGTATTCTAGAAATTAGCCTTTTCGAATTGAATGGGGATTCTAGCAGATCATCTAAGCCTGACACCGAAGATACATTTGGAAAGTTGGGGTCATGGCTCATAAGGAAGTGGCGTACTTGAAAATATCGAAACAGGCTAGATCGAGGAAGGCCAAATTTTTGTGATAAGTCATTAAAGCTGGCAAATACACAATTTATGTACATATCTTTAAATTTAGAAATGCCTCGTCTCCGCCAAAAAGAGAATGTAGCATCTAATTTAGCTGGGGGGAAAAGATGGTTGTTGCATATAGGGCTTAAGCTAAGAATTTGTTTGAAACCAAAGAACCGTCTCATTTGAAACCAGATCTTCAAAGTATTGATGACAATTGGGTTGTTTGTGAACTGGGTAGTAGAAACGGGAAGACTGGAAGTGACCAGAGCCGTGAGAGACGTTGAGATGCATGATGTAGCTTCATACTGGCACCAGTCTGTATCCGGAGTATGAAGCCAAAACATTATTTTTTGAACATTTGCAGCCCAGTAGTAGAAGAAAAGATTAGGAAGAGCTAGGCCTCCCTGTAATTTAGGCCTCTGTAGAAGCTCTAAACGTACCCTAGGGTTCTTGCCATTCCAAATAAAAGAAATAAAAGCGCTATCAATACATTTAAAGAAAGACCTAGGAAGGTAAAGTGGGATACATTGAAACAGGTAGAGGAATTTTGGGAGTACACTCATCTTGATGCAATTCACTTTACCTGCTAAGGACAAGTGGAGTGTTCTCCATTTCTTTAGATCTAGTTTGACTTTATCAAGTAGAGGAGCAAAATTTTCCTGGTAGAGGTTTTTCATATCTCTTGTGATGTTAATGCCCAAATATTTAAAACTGTTTCTAGATATTTTAAACGGTAAAACATTATCCTGGATTTGAAGAGCCAAGCTGTTAACAGGGTAGCATTCACTTTTACTAAAGTTCAGTTTATACCCGGAAAATTTACCAAATCTTAACAGAGCATGGATGATATGAGGTACACTAAGAATAGGGTCCGAAACAAATAATAATAAATCATCGGCATATAAACTTAGTCTATGCTCATCTCCTCCTCTGAAAATTCCACTTATAGATGGCAATGATTTGAGTGCGATGGATAAGGGCTCTATGGCCAAGGCAAATAACAGTGGACTAATTGGACATCCCTGACGGGTCGCTCTCGACAGAGTGAAGTACTGTGATTGCCTGCCGTTTGTAACCACAGAGGCCTTGGGTGAGCTGTAAAGAAGTTTAATCCATGAAATAAAATTTGGACCATACCCAAATTTCTTTAAACAAGTGAATAAATATTCCCACTCAACCCTGTCAAAAGCTTTCTCTGCGTCCAGTGAGATGACCACCTCAGGTACCTCACTGGACGCAGGGGAGTGAATAATATTCAAAAGCCGCCGGATATTTGTAAATGAGTGTCGACCCAGAATGAAACCGGTTTGGTCAGCAGAGATCACATCAGTCATTGTGGTTTCAAGGCGTAGGGCAAGCACTTTAGCTAGGATCTTCACATCACTGTTTAGGAGGGAGATGGGTCGATATGAACCACATTCTGTATTCTCTTTACCTGGCTTAAGCAGGAGAATAATCGATGCCTCAGTGAGAGTTTGTGGTAATGACCCACGGGACATAGACTCTATAAACATTTCAAGTAGAATTGGGGATAGTTTCTTAGAAAAAGTTTTAAAAAATTCTATTGGGTAGCCGTCGGGGCCAGGTGTCTTACCACTTTGCATTGCCATTATTGCGTTAATAATTTCAGACAGTTGTAATGGGAGTTCGGTCTTTGTCTTATCCGTTACCTTTATGGAAGGAGCTTCAAGATTGCAAAAAAAATGTTCCATATCAGTTCTATCATTGGTCGCCTCTGATGTATACAGGTTAGAATAAAATGAGGTAAATGTTTCATTAATTTCTCCCGGGTCAGTAGTTAAATCCCCATTTGGTTTCCTTATTTGTGAGATTTGTTGAGAAACAGATTGGGCCTTAAGTTGGTGTGCTAGAAGGCGGCCAGCTTTTTCTCCATGCTCATAAGCATATCCACGTGATTTTAACAACATTTTTTCTGTTTTACCGGTTGACAACAGGTTGTATTGAGTTTGAAGGTCAAGCTTTTTTTTATAGAGTTCAGGGGATGGAGACGAAGAGTACTGAGAGTCTACTGTGCTAATTGATTTAATAAGCTGGTCTTGTTCAAGTCTACGCATTTTATTGATTCTTGCTGAATATGATATAATCTCACCTCTGATCACAACCTTCAGTGTCTCCCAAAGCAATGAGGAGGAGATGTCATCTTTTTTGTTGGAAACTATAAAGTTGTCAATTTCTTTGTTTATCAAATCACAGAATGAACTATCAGCCAGTAAGGTTTTGTCTAATTTCCAAGGAGGACGTTCCGAATTGTTAGGAGGAAACACGAGATCTAGTAAAACTGGGGCGTGATCAGATTCAACTATGGTTGAATAAACAGCTTTTGTGACAAAGGGAACAACTCCCAGTTTTTGAACAAATATCATTATCTGCTTTGCCATTTCCGATTTGAGCAGTACTATCTGGAAATTGATTAAGACACACAATAATTTGTAATAGACAGCTGTCATTTATCATGTAGCAGTAGGCTGGCAAAGCACAGGAAAGGAACATTCACTTGGATTGGAGGTGTCATAGGAGGGCTTAAAATAAACTGTGTCGGCCTTTAACTAAGTTTTGGGGCGACTGTGGCTCAGTTGGTAGAGCGGGTTGGCCGATGATCAAAGGGTTGGAGGTTCGATCCCCGCCCTGACACCTGTGTCATAGTTGTTGTGTCCTTGGGCAAGACACTTCACCCACCTTGCCTCGTGTGAATGTCGATAGTTAGCCTGCTATCAGTGTATGAATGTGTGTGTGAATGGTAACGTGTAAATGGGAACAGGTCTCCCTTGCAAAAGAGTCTTCGGACTCAATGGGATATACCTGTATAAATAAAGGTTAAAAAAAAAAAAAAAAAAAAAACTAAACAGAGGCAAATTCTCAACACAATTTTAAATTGTAGCGCTGCTAATTGATAGCCTGGTCCAACCAGACCATCAGACTTAATTTAATTTGTACAGAAGGTCTGGAACTGCTCTATTGGCAAACGTTCACTCACTTGAAGGCGGGTTTCTGTTGAAGTTTAAAACTATTATACCCCCAGGAGGTAATTCACCTCCTACCAGGCCATTGCTTAAATAAGACATTGTTTCTTAGTAATTTTTGCCTGTTTAAATAAAGGCTGATGATGATGATGATGATATTGGATCTGTCCAGTGCCACTCTGGATCAGCCAACCAATCGCATAACATTTGGTCGTGACGTATGTCATGAGCCGGCTTCTGACGGTGCGTTCCAGTTGTACTGGAAACTCGGAAATTTCCAAAGTTTACTACATATTGTAGTCTATGGATCTACCGGTACCTGGCAACGGTAACTCGCTAGAGCCTAACGTTGAGTTATTTGGATGAAAAATGTTGTAGCCGTCCATACTTACCCGAGCAGATGCACTGGAACACAGACAGGTCGGAACTCGGAACTACCAAGTCGGAAATTTCCGAGATCCGAGTATAAAGGAACGCAGCATTCAACTGAAACTGAAACTTTGACGTCATCGTTCTCAGCCGCTCCCTATGTTCGCTGATTGGACATCCAAAAATCTGGTCGAGCAAGAACAAATGAATGCACCGCAGCCCCAGACTAACTAGGGGAGAACGGGGTAAGTAGGCACACGTTTTACTCTAGTGAGAATTGCTCATCACCTAAACATCTTTCAATAGTCATTCCTACATTAAATTGGAGCTTAGGTGTTGGCTTGAAATGTGTACCCCTCACTTTTTCTATCTTATTGTAATAAAGAAGAAATTTATCATCAAAGACACCCTTACACATTGTGACAACCAACCCCATCAAGGGGTCGGTTGTCACACACTATGGGGTTTTTTGTCACAATCTTATCTTAATGGGAATAATCTTAAAAAGAAGGCAAGAAAGCAGAACTAAATTTGAAAGTTTAATTGCATTGTCAAGTTGACAAATAGGCCTACATAACTTACTGTAGCCTTGGCAGCTGGTCTAGTTTGGGATGCACTGGGTTGTTTTGATTTTGTTGCCCTTTTTTCTTTTGCATGCTAGCTGCCTTTTCCTGCTCTACTCTCTCCTTCTCTGGGGTGTCAGTGAGGATACAGCTTGACAATTTCCTTCGTTTTTGGGTTTCTTTTCTGGCTGCAGCCTTTGGATGACATGTTACAACCAACCCCCCAAAAAATTTAATTTCTTGCTAGCATCAAGGCAAACAACCATCTGACAACTAATTAGCTTGCTAACCACAATCTAAACTATAGTTTACCCTTCACACTTTTTATGGGTAACAAGTGTTTTGTTATAAACCCATTGTGTAAAAGCCTAGAAGAAAGATACTGAGGAGCTAAATATTTTCAATTTGACATGAAAAACACAAACAGTCCTCTCATCTCAAATGCAGCAGTCTAACTCCAAGGAAGACTATGTAGGTGATCCCAATTCTGGATATTTACATACCAACATTTCACAGACAGCGCCTTCTGGTTCCGAGATATAACGATTGTGACAACCAACCTGTATAACCCCGTTCTCCCCTACTGAAGTGAAATGAAAATTGAGTGGAAGTAGGTAGGCGGGCGGTGCCAGGCTAGCTAATTGATGCCATTAAATATATCCCTTATTGTTGTGTGATTGGTGCGACTGCCCAGTTGAGCAGTGGAAGTTTGTTTAATATCAAATCCCAAAAGACACGCTCGCAATATGTCAGTTGGCTTCCATGAGGCTACCAGATTAGTGCCATCACAAATGGCATTTGAATTATATAAATTCAAATTTGCAATGCACCACTGAACCACTTAAACCGGGACCATTAAACATATGATTTGTTGATTGTTTCAGACACTGAATTTTTATGGTACTTCATAAAACTGAATGATGTGCCTTGGAAATGTAATGTTCATCACTCATCATCATCAATTTTAACCTCCAGATTAAATTTGAAGATCATTTTTTTTTAAATTCACATGTCTTAATTCATATTGCAATAAGCTTTCTGAGCTACACCGCCCTGAGTGTCGACTGGAAGGTAGCCACCTTCTCCTCCGAGGCTGCCAACAGTGGGCTCACAGTCTTTGGCCATGTGGCACCGAGCCTTCGTCCTTTTCCCGGCCAATTATCAAGATACATTCTACCCACTTGGTGAAAGAGTTGC
The DNA here is from genome assembly GCF_949987685.1 of Ammodytes marinus. Lineage (NCBI taxonomy): Eukaryota > Metazoa > Chordata > Actinopteri > Uranoscopiformes > Ammodytidae > Ammodytes > Ammodytes marinus. Next base: position 15,736,605 of record NC_137231.1, on the reverse strand, counting down.
GAATCTTGTCATTTGGGTTTCACTCGCAAGCATCTAATCTCACACCTTCAGCTTTAACGACAGAGGTCTGGAGGAATTTAAACTGGTCAAATTGTGCCAGGGCACTGTTAGAATTGTGCCACATCTTTGTGCAGTTAAAAGGCAAACAAGACAAAATAACTTTGATATTTCAGCCTGTAGTTTTCTAGCATGTTAAAACAAAATTGTGTTGATTAATCCCCAGTGTGGACAGTCACAGTACCTTTCCTCTGCCAAGATCTTTTTCTATACCAGGACACAGGACATGACACCTGGATGCTTGTAGTCGTGCTTGTGTCTTTGGCGCAAACAAAATGAACGAAGGCTTGTGTTAAAATTGTCACCTTTATTTTTTCATCCGTTTTACAACTATACCAGATGTATTTGTGGTGTAATGGATTATTGCCAGGCAATCAGAGAAAGGTATTTTTGATGACCAGGAAATAGGTAAGTATACCGTGCCTGACACTCTCTGCCTGTGGAAACGGTGCTATTCACTGTTTATTTACAATTGTAAATATTTTTGGATTCATTTTAGAGGAAAGTAAATCAGCTGCTGTTGTCAGTAATTTAAATGATGTACACTGTATTTAAGGTGCAAGTGCAAAAAATATCTATGTGTTACTCTTTGTGGCTAAAACACTTAAATACATACAGTAAGTCCACGCTGCTTTTGTTAGTGTGCTGTATTTGTCTGATGCACAACCTGATCGTTTTACTGTAATTCCACTGGTGTTTTTGATTGTTCTTTTGACAAGGGTGTGAAAATGTCAATGACAATACCACTAATAGCATTGTTTCAATTGTTGTCATCTCAAGTTTAAAGTTGCACTGAAATAAAATAAATAAATCTAACCTCTAATTATACAGCAAAAAAAATGAAGTAATTGCCGTGCCCTATTTTGAAAAAAAACAAAAAAACAAAACGCAGAAATATGAAAACAGCCAATTAACATGAAGAAAAGCCCAAAAATAACACAAATAAATACAATGCGTTCATTAGTCAATGTTGAAAAATGGCTTTTAAGAAAAAGAAAGTGTTAATCCCCAGACGATAAGATCCTTCTGATACCTTCATTAAATACTTCTTCACTGCACTCTTATGTTAATGAGATGTCTTAGTCATATCACTATTTGGGAAAAATAATATTTTAATTCCCATCTCTTGAATTTCATGAAAAAGAACTGGAGGTCAACTACATACCGTATTTACAGTATTAAGGCGAGCATGGATTGGATCTAGAGTTTAGATAGATAGATAGATAGATAGATAGATAGATAGATAGATAGATAGATAGATAGATAGATAGATAGATAGATAGATAGATAGATAGATAGATAGATATATAGATAGATAGATAGATAGATAGATAGATAGATAGATAGATAGATAGATAGATAGATAGATAGATAGATAGACCAGAGTTACATAGACAATGTGCTTTGATTTATAGGTAAAAAAGAATGTGGTATAAAATAGACTCTTTTCCGTGGCTACTAGCTAGCTGGATTTAAGCCATGAGGACAGACTGTGAAATAAGCAGGGCCCCTCCGCTCCCCACCCGACCCTTCCCTCTGGGCTGATGGTATCTCCCTCACTATATCAATTTCACTGTTACTGCCCAAATTTCCAGGCTCTGTGAAATGGTCCAAATAGCGTTACAAATGGTGAGAGATAAAAGGGTTAAACTAATTGCAGTTAGATAGTAATAAAAGTGATTCTTTTCATTCTGCGTCTACTGTGCAAGACCGTCCGCCACTATATCCTCAATAATACCAAGGCTGATTAAACATTTTCCCCCTCGTCTATTCCATTATTAAATGAAACATAGCCCTATAAGACACACTGCTATTGCCTATCTCGGAAGACGGAGAATTCGACATGCTAATTTTGAATTATCACACTTTTACAGTATTGCCATATATACATAAAAGATACATGCCCACAACTATCTCTCTTATTCTCTAGTTAACAAAATCCTATTGTGTTCTTGGGGTTTTTAAATCAATTCCACTGACAAGACGTGACCAATCTAGAGCCACGTACGTATATCTCCATTCAAGCTTGCACAATACGCTGACACGGCTTTGATTTTTGTGGATTTTTTATTTTATTTCTTTTACTATGTTTCATCCCAGGTCTTTGTTTAATCCATCAAATGTCACAGACGATATTGGAAATGATAGCTGTCATCAAACCTTGCTCATCAGTGATTCAGACTTCAAGTACAAAGAAACAGAAGGAGAACAACAAGCTGTGTGGCGTGCAGCTTCCCAATTGACTTTGTGACAATGTTTTTTTTTGCTTATACGTTTATATATACAGTTATATACTGTAGAAACAAGTGGTGGTGAAGAAGGGATTTTCAGTGAATTTACAGCGCTGCCCATTTGAATTATTGCGCCTAGATCTGTAATTGCACAAAAAGTTGTCTAGCTCCCTGACAGGCGAATATTGTGTTTGTAATAAATGTTTTAATAAAAACATGCTGTGTATCCTAGATTGTTTACAGGCAGATGTGAATGACAGCAGGGCCGGTATATAGGTCTTTGGGCAAACAAAGCCTCGGTAACCTGCGCCGCACACTGTGCCAGCGCTGTCAGTGTTTATGTAATGCTGGGCAAAAATCCATTATGTCAAAACTAATTTCCTGCACAAGAAAACTAAACAGGACCTGTCTAAAGAGGGAAGAGAAAATAGTGAATATTGCACTTTGAAAAATTGATTCAGCTTCCTGGACCTCCGCTGAGTAATAAGCATGAGAGAGACGCGGTTTGCTGCTGTTTAGATAACACACAGGTAGTACACTATGTCTGTACATTATGCATGAGTGTTGGTGAGAACAAAATGTGGACAACAAAAAGAATATCACATACGACCACACAGTAAGCGGTGGAAAGTATAACATTGCAGTATTTTTTTCCTGGGTTTAATGTGTCTGTATTTACGTAGTTATTTATTTTTTATTAATGTACTCATTTTTTTTATATTAGACTTGTATTATTTCTAACATTTTGGTATTAATGACTAATTGCAGAATGTTAGCTGAGCTCTGCATTGTTCTGATGTGGGATGTTGTTTTGCTTATAATCCTCAGTCCCATAACAAAGGAGCTGTCACATTGCAAACATTTTAAGGAACTTACCCACCTCCAAAAAAACTTTTCGATAGTTCCACAAACAGAACTAATGACCTTGAAAGGAGAGCAAATTAGCAAACATACAGCGCCATCTGTGTGCCCCGCAGGCAGGCGAATTATTCCGTCTTTGCCAAGGTAGTGTAATGAAGCTCGTACATTTTACATGCAAATCTCTGCCTAATCTTACTCCTCTCCCTGCCAGTGTCTCCACCAAATAAATATATAAAACCCAATTATGATTTAATTAATAGAAATCTACCGTTCCGTGGAATTGCTACTTTGGCTGGGTCGACTATGGGACTTGGGCATATTAGTTGCACCGTTAAACCACTATGCGGCTTCATAGTGAAGCCTCATCAGCTCATGCTCTTCTAACAGGCCCCCCGGGCATTACAGGAGGCATCCTAAGGTCTAAGCACCACAAACGCACCGACCCTTACAGTGGAAAGAAGACAAACCGCTGAGATAATGCTGTCATTCTTGCTTGATTCCCCTCCCGTTCTTCCTTTCTATTGCAGATGTACAAAATATATTTGAAGTCTGTGTGTGCATATGTGTGTATGTGTGTTTGTGTGTGTGTGTGTGTGTGTGTGTTTGTCTGTCTGTCTGCCCTATGTGAGGATGAAGAAGCAGACATGCTTAATTAGCCCCACAAAGGTGTTATTAAAGCAGCCAAAATCCCAGCCAAAGTTTTCTCCCTCTGACTCTACAACACAGAAGTCGGAAGATTCACAGACACAGACACACACACACACACACATACACAAACACACACACACACACACACACATATATATATATATATATATATATATATATATATATATATATATATACACACAGTATACTTATATACTGTATATATGTACATTATATATAAATGAATATTTAAAAAAGTATATGTATATATATATACAATATATACAGCACATGTATATGCACACACAGTCATTTAAAACTTTGAGCTCAAGTGAAGCCAGCTCCAGCTCAGACTGCCTATTTTAATCTGTATGACTCATTCACTAAGTTGCTAGATAGGCAACTCCTCCAGACCTATGTGGTTTCCACCTTATATGAGTCAATCAGTCATTTGTTCCTGATCCAATTTCTTCACAACATAAGTGTGACTCAAATGAGCCCCAGCTCCCCCTGATTACACGTATAGAGGACATACGGACACACAGACACACACACAGTCACACACACACACACACACACACACACACACACACACACACACACACACACACACACACACACACACACACACAAAGTTTATCCTGTTTTGTTCTCTGGAAGTCATCCACTAAGTGCCTTGGATCTGGCTGCTCCCGTGTCCCCACTGATAGGAGGCCGCATACAAGCTTAGCACCACTGAGCTGGCCTCTGCCATGCCAGTCAAGTGTCTGCCCATACAAGGACGTGCCTTTGTACCCTGTTTCCCTGTCCTGCCCTGTCCTACACCCTGCTCTGACCTGACCTGCAGACCCTCTGCCCCGCAGCCTAAATGACTGGGGTCTCCCTGTAGGCACAGATGATGGCCAGCCAACCAAAGTATAAAACCCTGAAAGGAAGGATAACTGCACTACACTGTTGCCCAGAATCTGAAATCTTTAGCTTGTGTTATACTGCGAGATGCATAAAATCCCTGACACTTTGAGTTGGAGGATGGGATTCCTTTTTCTGTCAGACTGTACAAGCTTTTGACTTTATACAAAGGCTCATGTGCCGTGCCTGATATCTGCAACTGTCTCCTTTCGGTAAACAGCATGTAGACAGTAAGACAAAGACTCACTCACTTTGCATTCATCTAATTTCTTTTTCTCTCTCTTTGACAGCCTCTGGCACTCCCCACCCAGCTTTCTCTTCTAGCGTGTTCTCCCTCTTTAACTCTCACTAGGTGTCTAACATGCCTTTCATTCTCCCTCTCCGTCTGCTTCCTTCCTTCGCTCTCTTGCCTCCTCCTGTCTCAAGGAAGGGATCCAATGACTGATAACCAGGTGATTTTCCCGGGGACTGTGGAGATCTCAGAGCAGCTATCAGGGCCTTTCAATCTCTCCGCTGTGCCGGGCCGATAGCAGGATCCTAATGGGCCTGTTCTATCAGCGAGCGGCTGGTCCCTGCTCTGGAAGGAGACAAGGGGAAAAGAGAGGGAGTGTGTGTGTGTGTGTGTGTGTGTTAGACTGATCGTTCTGACGCCTCCATCTGATAGCGCCGGAGAGGTCCCCTGTCAAATGATACAGCACAGGCTCCTGTCTTTGGCTGCCTGGTATGTTTCCCATCCTGGGTTTCTCATCTATTCAACTATTTCTTCTTTCCTCTCTCTGTCTTCAGCCCATATATTTGCCATCCTCAAATATGCATATTCATTCTCCATGTGCTCACCCATGTCCTTTTCTCTTTCTTCTTTATTCCCCAGTGCACTCAAGCTTTTGCAGGAATATTTTAACTTAAAACACATTATACTCACAATAGGAAGCTTTAATTTCTGGAGGGTAAAATAGTGGGTAACACTTTAGTTCGATAGTCCACAGTTGACACTCAACAAGCCATCAGTTGATACGCAGTTGCATGTCAACAGTGAATGAGTTTACATATCTCAACAGATACGTAACATGAATTCAACTAACTGTAAGTTAACTATAAGTTGCACTATTAGTAGATGATTAGTTGATATTCAACAGAGCTTGTTCAACAGATAAAAAAACAAGGATTCAACTAACTGTCTGTTAACTATAGGTTTCACTATTAGTAGATGTTTAGTTGATATTCAACAGTGAGTAAGTTGATACATATTTAGAATGCATTCAACTGTCAGTTAACTATAAGTTGCATGTTTAGTAGATGTTGTTTTGTACACGTAGCATGCATTCAACTAACTGTCAGTTAACTATTAGTTGCATTATTAGTAAATGGTTAGTTGATATTAAACAGTGAGTTAGTTGATACTTAACAAAGCTTGTCATCAAATATGTAACATGCATTCAACCAAGTGTTAGTTAACTATACGATCATTTTATTTTGTTAATTTATTTTTACAAATAGTCTGCAATAGACATTGTACTTTTTATTACATGTTCTTTACAAATATTCAACTATCAGTTGAGTGTCAACTTCTAGTAAGTTGACTATCAACTGCTGTTATCAACCAATTCACAACTTACGTTTCATATGGATCAACTTTCCCCCACTCACAAGGAACACATCTAATGAATGAACATTCAACCCTCTGTTGATCATATATGTTCATTGTAAAATAAAGATGAGAATGTTTTATCAATCAATAGGCACCCTGTGTAGGTGACTACCTGTTGATTGTCATATGCCTGTCGACAAACTATCAGTCAATATTCAACTTAGCATAAGTAGACAGGTCTTGGGACTGTCAAATTAAAGTGAAAACAGTTTAGTGTCTACACACTATTAACAGAGCAAAACAGAGAAAATAGTTGATTCTCAACAAACTATCAGTCGACGTTCAAAAGGCTCAGTAAAGTGTACCATAACACCCAGTACCACTAGTTATGATACTGAGCAAACATATGTAATATATAACATCAGTTCTCATGAAACGCTTTGTTATGGTAAGAAAAAGATATATAATTTTGTTATGGACCAGAATATCTGAAGCTCCTAGTAGTTCGGGAGAAAATGGATTAACAGCAATGGTGAAACAAGACACACTGATTCAGCAGTTAGGTTGGACAAGTAAATGTAAAATACTTATTTTCTACTCTCTCTTCCTTGAAGTGTATGTCATTGTTGATTCTCAGTAAAACATAAAAAAAACACAACAGTGCCATTTTTTTCATTATGGACTCAAGATAAAACAACTTAATTATCACTCTCCTGTGACCAACCACTAGTTTAACCTGGTCCTGCCACTGTTATTTGTATGAGCACATTTGAATAATGTTTCGCTCTCTTTAGATCCAGTTGTTGGGTTACTAGCCACTCCAGGCCTGCTGTACTCCTCTTCAATTGAAGCAGTCGGGCTGAAGAATCCAGGAATCTTGTCCTATCACCCAGTTGATGAACATAGAAAGAAATGATCTGAGAATTACCACAAAATAGTTCAAATGCATTTTGATTTCCTTTATCTAAATCATTATAGCATTGTGGTTCCACATTAAAACACATAATGCTTTATATTGCTTTAATAAAATACATTTGGTACCCTAATCAAATAAAATTCTCACTGAACCTTGTACAGATTGAAATTATTTTTTAAGTAAAGAAACATGTAATCTCTATGACCATTATACACAACACCACATGCATAGACTCAGTTTTTGCTCACTTTAGACTGAAATAGCAATGTGCACTTTGAATGTGGAACATGCAAACATTTATTCAAATACAGTTTAGTGTCTATAAACACACTTTATTTAGACAGATACTTGTGAAGCTAGGCAGCGCTAGGCTCATGCTAACGTTGCTAATATAGCTAGCGCGCTAGGCGCGGCGCTAATGCTAACGTGGCTATGCTAGCGGGAGGCCGCGTCGCTAATATATATGACATTATTCTTACATACACAAAACGATATCTCACAAATACCTCAGTTAACTCACCAATTATTCCCTTTGGCTAATGGCAGCATACTTGTGACCACCACGGGTCTTCAGTGTGAGATGGATTGGTTGGTCAAGCGGTCTTTAGCATATAGCTGCTGCTTTTACTGACCAGACACACAACCTTCTCTTTAGCTGCCAGTGAAGAACGAGACCTCTCGCTCAAACAGCCCTTACCAACCAAGCTGGGGGAGTTCAAGTGCTTGAAAAAAGTGGGAAATCGTAATGTCGATACAGTTAGAAATGAAATATGTTTCCTAAATAAAGTCTCTCCAAACATATTTTCACCTTCCCAAAGTTTAAAATACACATTAATAGATCAATATATATTTTTTTCATATAATTTCTGCTCACAATATTATCAATAATGTCCTACAGGTTATAGTTGTTATTTATCAGTAACCACTATACGTTCTCATTGTATTGCACACCACTCTATGTAGGCCTATTTAGGTCCTCTAATCTTGAGAGGTTTATACAGCCATTGCTGATATTAACAATTATATAAAAAAACATAGATACATCTATAAATATGTATTTAAACTTTGGGAAGGTGATAATATGTTCGAATATTATCGACATTACGATTACCCACCTTTTTCAAGCACTTGAACTGCCCCAGCGTGGTTAGGGCTTTTTCGAGACAGAGAGGGCTCGTTTTACTGACCTGGGCAGCTAAAAAATGGATGTGTGCCTGGACAGTAAAGCTATGTGCTAAAAGCCAGCTTGACCAACCCATCCATTTCACACTGAAGACCCGTGGTGGTCACAAGTATGCTGCCATTGGCCAAAAGGAATAATTGGTGAGTTAACTGAGGTATTTGTGAGATATCGTTTTGTGTATGTAAGAATAATGTCATATATATTAGCGACGCGGCCTCCCGCTAGCATAGCCACGTTAGCATTAGCGCCGCGCCTAGCGCGCTAGCTATATTAGCAACGTTAGCATGAGCCTAGCGCTGCCTAGCTTCAAAAGTATCTGTCTAAATAAAGTGTGTTTATAGACACTAAACTGTATTTGAATAAATGTTTGCATGTTCCACATTCAAAGTGCACATTGCTATTTCAGTCTAAAGTGAGCAAAAACTGAGTCTATGCATGTGGTGTTGTGTAGAATGGTCATAGAGATTACATGTTTCTTTACTTAAAAAATAATTTCAATCTGTACAAGGTTCAGTGAGAATTTTATTTGATTAGGGTACCAAATGTATTTTATTAAAGCAATATAAAGCATTATGTGTTTTAATGTGGAACCACAATGCTATAATGATTTAGATAAAGGAAATCAAAATGCATTTGAACTATTTTGTGGTAATTCTCAGATCATTTCTTTCTATGTTCATCAACTGGGTGATAGGACAAGATTCCTGGATTCTTCAGCCCGACTGCTTCAATTGAAGAGGAGTACAGCAGGCCTGGAGTGGCTAGGAACCCAACAACTGGATCTAAAGAGAGCGAAAAATTATTCAAATGTGCTCATTCAAATAACAGTGGCAGGACCAGGTTAAACTAGTGGTTGGTCACAGGAGAGTGATAATTAAGTTGTTTTATCTTGAGTCCATAATGAAAAAAATGGCACTGTTGTGTTTTTTTTATGTTTTACTGAGAATCAACAATGACATACACTTCAAGGAAGAGAGAGTAGAAAATAAGTATTTTACATTTACTTGTCCAACCTAACTGCTGAATCAGTGTGTCTTGTTTCACCATTGCTGTTAATCCATTTTCTCCCGAACTACTAGGAGCTTCAGATATTCTGGTCCATAACAAAATTATATATCTTTTTCTTACCATAACAAAGCGTTTCATGAGAACTGATGTTATATATTACATATGTTTGCTCAGTATCATAACTAGTGGTACTGGGTGTTATGGTACACTTTACTGAGCTTTTTGAATGTCAATTTTTGGACGATCTGTCGTTAAACAATTGCCTAAGTGACACCTAAATAAATACATGCATTAGTTTTATTGTCTTTTTTAGAGGTATTGATGGTACTTGCTGTGTACCTACATGTTGTGTAACTACTGAAAAAAGTTAAATTTACTTCAAATAAATGTTCTTTCCTGTTCAGATATGCTGCCTATATATTTTTTAACTTTACTTTGGGGTCATCCAGTGTTGCTCATCAGTTGAGCAAAACTTGTCTCTATTTTCTACTGTTACTAGTTTGTAGAGTGTCTACAGACACTAAACTGTTTTCACTTTAATTTGACAGTCCTAAGACCTCTCTACTAATGCTTAGTTGAACGTCGACTGATAGTTTGTTGAGAATCAACTATTTTCTCTGTTTTGCTCTGTTAATAGTGTGTAGACACTAAACTGTTTTCACTTTAATTTGACAGTCCCAAGACCTGTCTACTTATGCTAAGTTGAATATTGACTGATAGTTTGTCGACAGGCATATGACAATCAACAGGTAGTCACCTACACAGGGTGCCTATTGATTGATAAAACATTCTCATCTTTATTTTACAATGAACATATATGATCAACAGAGGGTTGAATGTTCATTCATTAGATGTGTTCCTTGTGAGTGGGGGAAAGTTGATCCATATGAAACGTAAGTTGAGAATTGGTTGATAACAGCAGTTGATAGTCAACTTACTAGAAGTTGACACTCAACTGATAGTTGAATATTTGTAAAGAACATGTAATAAAAAGTACAATGTCTGTTGCAGACTATTTGTAAAAATAAATTAACAAAATAAAATGATCGTATAGTTAACTAACACTTGGTTGAATGCATGTTACATATTTGATGACAAGCTTTGTTAAGTATCAACTAACTCACTGTTTAATATCAACTAACCATTTACTAATAATGCAACTAATAGTTAACTGACAGTTAGTTGAATGCATGCTACGTGTACAAAACAACATCTACTAAATATGCAACTTATAGTTAACTGACAGTTGAATGCATTCTAAATATGTATCAACTTACTCACTGTTGAATATCAACTAAACATCTACTAATAGTGAAACCTATAGTTAACAGACAGTTAGTTGAATCCTTGTTTTTTTATCTGTTGAACAAGCTCTGTTGAATATCAACTAATCATCTACTAATAGTGCAACTTATAGTTAACTTACAGTTAGTTGAATTCATGTTACGTATCTGTTGAGATATGTAAACTCATTCACTGTTGACATGCAACTGCGTATCAACTGATGGCTTGTTGAGTGTCAACTGTGGACTATCGAACTAAAGTGTTACCAAATAGGGAATAGCGACAACAACAAACTTTAAGATGGCACTCATATTACTATAGCTAATATGCCATTACACTTTCCCTACTTTAAGTGTACTGCAGTACATTTTAAATTCTACAAATTTGCTATCTGTATCCCCTTAACAGCAAAGAGACAGCTACTTATCCCCCATAAACACCTTCCACCCACTCGTTCTGTTCTCACTTTGTCGCAATTATTAGGAGCTAATAGATTTGCAGTGTTGCCTTTCGGTGATCCAATTACTACGATCTCCATTAGCAATTAACTTCTAGCTAAAAATAACAATAATGCCAATTACATGCACACTTAATCACATAATCAGCATATTCTGTCACTACACAGTTATTGTGATTACCTCTATGTTACATGAATTGCCTTGCCAGAGGGGCGAGAGCACACATCAATGACAATTTTGATTACATGAGAATTACAAATGCAACATCGTATGCTCGGATAATGAGTGGGCCAGAGAGGCCATTCTCTGCTTCCTAAATTGATTTCTGTGGATGACAAAAGAGGATGAGGTTTGGGTTTTGTAAGTGGATGGACTGTAAATTAATTGTGAGCACTAAGCTGACAAATGTTCATAGACAATCAAGCAATATTTTTCTATTTCTCTGATTTGGGTTAGCTACTCACATTCCCAGTCTGTTCACAAAATGTGCCTTTATTTCTTGCCAGAATTTGGCATGCAAGATGGTTGGAGGGAAAAGCATCCAAACTATACAAGGACAGTTGAAAGCTCCAAGTTGCCATAGAGGCAGGCAGCTATTATCTAACTGTTTATAACATAAAAAAGATGGTGGCTGCACTTTTATTTAGTATAATGTGCACGGCAGCCAACATGCAGCAGTTAACAAAAACTTTAGCCCTAAGTGAAATGATAAGTCAAACACAGATAAAGTCAAGGTCTACAACATGCAGGCACACTGCGACATTTCCACTGTAAACACACAGCAGCAGGTTTTCTCAACAGCTAAAGTAGACATGATTCAATGCTTGTGAGTTCCACACACAGAAAAAAAATATCAGTTTTGAATGAAACTCATGGCTTTGTGGTCAACATTTTGCCCCAAACCTTTCCCTTTTATATCCACTTAATGATATCAATAAATCCAACATGTATTAGCCTATAGATTCTTGCTCTGTTAAAGTTAGTCTTATTAAATCGCCTTCCTGCTTATGTGGGCTGTTTGTAAGCTTTTACTGCTGAGGTTAAAACATTTAATTACACTTTATTATTGTTTCAACATACTGACATGGATGACGACAAATCTTACATTTGTTGGTGAACTGTTCCTTTGCATAATATGATACTTTTGGCAACCCCATACTCACTGGTAGAACGTTGCTTGTTTTAACTGGATATTCCCCCAGAGATTTGTTTGATATTAATCTGGTCCAATATGGGACTTTCCCTAGTCACTTCCCAACAGTTTGCATTCTGACCCCGGGTGGTGCTGGCATGCAGACCTTGTATTGGAACGCTAGTAAGACATAAAGAGATGGGGAATGTTGGTGGTCTGTCCAAGAGGACCGTGGAAAGGTCCACACATTAAGAATTATGACTGGCCTGTCCTTGTTAAGGGGAATTACTCTAAGAGGGGCTGTGCTATGTGCCAATATGTCTCCCTGTTTGTCCTCTGCAGTTCACCTGTGACCGTTTGTTTGCTTCAGTCATTTAACAAATGCACCTGTGTGAATTCTTATGTTAACTTTTTACTATTCACCCTAAGCATCATATTAGCCTCTGGCACCGCTTGTGTGGGCCTCTCTCACCACAATCAGGCATTCAGGGGGACATGGAGTTATGATGCCTTTTATGGGATTGAAGGGATGTGTGGATGGACAGACACAATACAGGCACAATACCTCAATGATTGTCAAAGGCCAAGAATGCCTCTTGGTTTTTGTTTGTCTGTGTTTTCTGCTGTGGTGCTTATGTAGAGCTCAATGTGAGGGCACGAGTGTGTGTGGGCTTCAAGATGTGTATGTGTACATCTGTCCAGAAAGTGTCTCTCTCCACATGCTATTGTATGTGTCAGCAGCAGCAGCCATGCAGGCCCCCCAGTGGGGATCCAGGGAGTGGGCCTGGTGTGTCGACATGGTGTCTTGTGTCACTGCAGTAATGACCAACAGGTGTGTTCTATTGTTAGTGCCTGAAGAGTACTGTATTGGAGACGAGCAGTGCACAACCATACACGGCCACAAGGATTTGTTCAAATAAGTGTGTGAATGCATCCTCCACCACTTTCCTCCCTGTCTTCTTCTTCTTCTTCTTCTGTCATCAAAGACGTGTGATCACCGCACACACGCAAAGCAGACGCGATGTCTGTCGCTGTGTCGCTGTACCGGCCACTTACTCATCCCTGCCCTGAGATTAAAAAGATGCTTAACCAAGACCAAATGTGTTTCCCTGCCAAAGTGTGGGCTTTAATCAAGCGTTGGCTCTGGACACCATGTGAGGTGTGGTTATGACGGATACAAGCCTTCCTACAAGTCACTTGGGTGACACTTTTGGGAATGCGTTTCATTTGCTTTTGAAATGCGGAGGTGTGGGCAAAAGCATTCCTGGGGACATGGTTTGAATTCCTCCACCCTGACTTTGCGTACAACCAGAGCAGCCTTATGGTTGCATCTGTCTTAGAGGTCAAACTGTTCTGTAGGGCATGCTGGAATGCAAGCTTGTACACATATCTTCTGTAAACACATGCACCGAGGAAGAATGCAGTCCTACTCTGATTTTAATGTACATTGTGTACTCCCTCTTGTTTTTTGTATTTCCAAAATTGATAATACACTCTAACCCAACAAGTAGGGTTGCAAAGGGGTGGAAAGTTTCCGGTAAATTACCGAAAAGTTTCCAGAAACTTTCCACGGGAACTTTCGCTCGGGAATTTTGGGAATATTCAAAATTGGAAATTATAGGAATTAACAAAATGGCGGTAATTTAAATGATTTTTTTTCATAACCAACCATAAATCTAAACTTTTAAACACTATGTTTGGTCATAGGCAGACATCCATGCAAAATAATACAATCAAAAACCATTACATTTGAACAGATTTATTTGTAAGAAGAACTTTATCAAGTTGATTATTTTATGAACAATCAATAATTTCACTGAACAACAAAAAGATGAATGTTGAGTAAATTATTACTCATCTGTCTGACCCCACCCATTCAATAAATAAAGTCAAATGCCCCCCCACCATGTGATGGAGGAATGCACAGAGCATGTAGGGGACGTGGCCTCAGTACCCCTGCAGTAGGATGTGTGCTATGTGCAATTTGCCAAGTGTACTTGCATAAAATCTGGTTGTTTTAGTCAAGATTATGCTAAAATATATTGTCCCCAACTATATTTAAAATCAAAGCTTAAGCCTCTGTAAACCTGGTCTAGTAAAAATCAATTTATGATATCAAGTTGGGTATCTCAATAAACTTTAAAAAAAAATCTGATTTGAAATTAAATGTTCATAAATATATTAAAACTTAGTTGAAAAAACTGCTTTTTACAGTCTAGAACGTTTGCCTGGACTGAAATAACATAGTTAGGAGAATTTAGTGCATTTGGGCTACTTTAAATTTAGTAAATTCCCGTTTATTCCCGTTAATTCCCAAAATTCCCATTAATTCCCATTAATTCCCATGGAAAGTTTCCAACTTTGAAAATTCCCGGAATTTTGCAACCCTACCAACAAGCAATACTTTTTTTTTTTTTTTTAAGATATTTTTTGGGCATTTCTATGCTTTATTGACAGTGCAGAGACAGCGTTGAAATGGGGCAGAGAGGGGAGCGACATGCAGAGAACGGCCGCGGGCCGGAATCGAACCCGGGTCCGCTTCTGGCCGAGGCCCATGGGGGGGACGCCCTACCAACTGAGCCAAGGGCGCCCCTTTTATTTTGTTTTTATTTCATTTCAGTTATTACCGTAACAGCTATTCTTCCTGGGGTCCAAATAAATTGACCATCATCAACAGTGACTTGCTTGCATCATGGGAATATGCGGTCAAAAATGGATATAATATGGACACAAAAGACTAACAATATTGGATCTTTGTAAGGATTTATAAATCCCTGAAAAGATGCATGTTTCGGGATGAATTGAAAAGCTCCTGTAAGGGTTATCATGGCACAGAGGACAGCTGATTTGGAGCGGAACAACAGCTGTTCGCTTCCACAGGGAAAAAGTAAGGAACTCCGACTTTATTACCATTCGAAATGTATTAAAGTTTCAACAACCTACGCAGCATGCTGTCTCGGCTCCCACACTGGGTTTCAGTGAGTACATTGGGATTATTAATGTTGGTTTTGATAGTGTGTTTTTTTAGAACGAGTATTCAAATACTCGCTCAGAAAATCCAACAAGTATTCAAAGCCTGTAAAATGGTATTCGGGCCAGCCCTGGTGCCCACTTAGGTTAGCAGCACCAAAAATTCAATCAACTTTCACATACCCACCATCAATATGTAGCTTAAAATGATCCCTTTTAATAATGACTATTTTTAAACTGATCTAACTTGTAATCTGTTTCTAAATGCAATGGTCATTTAGAAAAACTGCATGATCCTTCCACATTCAAATTATGTTGCCCTTTATTCCTTTGTAATTACCTCGTGATACCATGCTATTACACAAATGCACTGGTTTGTATTTAAATGAGCATTTCCTTCCTTTTCTTAATGTGAACAGTAGGCTTTGTTCAAAAGCCATTAGAACCACTGGGTGTAATGTGGTAAGGGCCTGTAAACCAGATCAGGAATGTGGGCTGCGAGAATGAGGAAGCCGACACTGCCAGAGTATGAGTTGGCATTGAGGCTGGAAGCATGGTATGAGAGGAAAGAACAGAGGAGGAAGCAACGGCACTGTATTGGGAGCGGTAAGATAAGATGGGGTCGTGTGTTGGCACCATCCAGCCATAACGAGAGAGAGAGAGAGAGAGAGAGAGAGAGAGAGAGAGAGAGAGAGAGAGAGAGAGAGAGAGAGAGAGAGAGAGAGAGAGAAAGCCTGTCTCTGAACAAGCAGATTGGGTACACTCCTCTGTAAATAGTAATAGAGCTGTGGTAGCCTGCCTCTCTGGTCCAGTCGACTTTTCTCACTCTCTCTCTCTCTCATCACTGACATGTGCTGTCTGCTTGCACACACTCCATCATTCAATGGGGGAGTTTATTAATAGGCCCTGAGCAAACACAGTCAAGTCTAAAAGTTTCCAAAGGGCTGTGCCGCAGGCTAGAATTTCATAATGGGATAATAACACGTATGGATTATTACACATCCTCTTTATTTATCTGTAATAATATTAGCCCCAGTTAAAGAGATGTCACTCATTACGAGTGGCAGTAGGCAACACTTTAGGGTTTGCCTGCGTTGAAATGTTTGATTTGTCTCAATATGAGAATCAGAGAGCCGAACATTGAGATTGTGGAGATTCAGTTTTTGATGCCCTGCCAAACTGAGAAGAATGGCAGTAGTTAGCAAGGACTCTAATGAGGTAGTGGCATTTGTTGTGGTTATTAGATCTCAATCACCTTATCCATCTACTCTGAAATCCACACTCCCACTAAGCTCTTGCAGTTTAAGGGAAAACCTTCAAAAGCACCCACAAGAATCAAAAGTATTTGCCATTTGCAAGAAAAGCATGTAGGTTTGCTTCGTCTCATATAACTTTGGGTTTTGGCCTGTAAATAATTTGCAAGCTCCCTTTTCAAATGAAACGCCTTTCCGTGCACGCATGTCATGCTGTGTGCATGGTATGAAGTAATAGCAGTTCTTAGGTCTGCATCATTTGAAAGCCCAGCTATTCAACGTCATGCATTATTATAAGATATGAACAAAGAACAACTTAATAAAACCCCTGCTACTAGATAGAATGTCGGCAGCACCTGTGGCACACTTAAAATGCTCACAGGCAAACTTATTGTTTGGTATAGAGGAGATTTTCCCTGTTGCATGTGATTTTCATTGAACTCCATTGTCTTGATAACTTAAGTCATGTGGTGGGACAAATGAAAATAAGAGAATGACATGGAAAGAACAGATAAAGGAAGGTAAAACGCAGCAGTTTTCCACATTTTGCAGACAAAGAGGCGCTCCTCCATCATGTCGAACCCACATTCAAGACCACTGTGTCCCCGTTGGCCACTACAGGACTGACCGCTCCCCCGCACCCCGACCAGAAAAAAAAACTATACAATCCTATGAGAGCTGGCTGGATTACTGAGTCAGAGTAAAAAGCATGCAAGCCCATCCCAGGGGAGGCCAACCATCCCTGGGCAAGAATTTTAGACCGACCCCCTGAGGGATCATGGAACTAGACTTAATGCAAGTGCTCTCTGTGAAGTCTGCGATCAAATGACTCTTACCCATAACGTTCACTTTGTGGCCACGATGCAAACACTGACCACTATGACATGGTTTCACCAAAAACTGGATTACGTTTCAACACAGATGGAGAGTGATTCTGTAATATTCTCTCAGTTTCATTACATTGGAGTCTTTCCCTGTACAGACAATCCAACTTCAATGTAAAAGTCATGACATGGAAACACAGGCCACATTGTCCACTTTTCCCTTAACTTTCCTTGAGACATACACACGATAACCTACAATTATAGCGTCACATGATCTTGAAAGGGATTGGAACAATGGTATAATCCCCAAAACCTGAAAGGTTAGTTTTGGCATGGTTGTGTTGTAGTTTGTGGTTCACAGTCAGGTTGCAGACATGGTGGGTTATTAATCTAAATATACACATGGTCCGAACTATACTGATGTTCATTCAGAGGAAAATGTCCCGATTCTTTTTTTTTTTTTTTAAATCCTGTCTTTTTATGGATGACTTTCCATATGAGAACCATAATGAGACTCCGGATTGCTATACATGAATATACATAGTACCTCTATGTTAAAATAGTCAGGACAATTTGAAGGCTAGTTAAGTGTGCTTTGGGCTGAGAGTTTATTGTCGACAGCAGGCCAGCAAACACGAGAGAGGTTTTGAAAAGTTTTTATTTTTTTCTGAAACGGGGGCAAGAAACTCTGTCGTTGTCTGACCACAGGAATCTGGCCATCCAGGCCGGCCTCTCTAATGTGGGCCGCCACCACAACCTCATGCATTCCAGAGCGCACAAACATGTTGACCAAACGGGACTCATCAATCCAGATTACTCCAGCACCCTGCTCTTAAACATCCATGCTGTTTTTCACTTGTTCCCTTTCACAGAACCACCTGCCCATCAGGCCAATATAGTTCTCATCAAGCTGACATCATTCTCAACACCACATCTCCTTAGGCCGTGCTTCATTATATTCCGGTAAACGTTCATAATTATAGGCCTTTAACTTGGGGCCTACACAAGAACATGAAAAACAACTACACAGTAAAATAGGAATTCTTTGTATTTCACTTAATGTATCGATAATGCTCTGTGAACCTTGCTTTTCCTTTCTCACTGATTTTGCTTATATTCCGAACAATGTATTGAAATGCTCTGCACTGGTGCACCAGCCGTCGCCGACGTTGTCAGAACAATTACATTCTGAGTGCAGAAGATAGTTTGCACAACAACTAATAGAAATATGTCAGCAATGATGCTGATTAAGGTTGCTGGATAGGGTCAGCCTTCTCTATCAGTGAGAGTCAGGATCCTGTGATGATTCTCACATCAGGGTGTCTGAGTTCCAGCATTCCCATTCTTCTTTCAATTTGATAGCTAATCAATGAGGGGCCTGGAGGAGGACCAGCTGAGTTCAGATGAGAGGATCCTAATTGAATCTGACAATAATTTTCACATATTTCTCTTTCTCTGTCTCAGATGCCATTAGCGACATCACTGTGATAATAGTTGCCATGACAGCATGAGCAATGCTCATTAATGACCTGGCTGGTGGTAATGTTCTGGGCCATATTTCCCTTTCCTCCTTCTCGTTTTGCTTTACTTCTTTTTAAAGCTCCTCTCCTTTCAAGATTAGGTAAAGCCTTTCAATCACACAAATACTTTGGAAACAATACTTTAATCAGGAAAGGATATGGATAGAATGTGTTTGATAAATCTCATGTTATTATCTTTCGAAAAAGTATCATGTTGTTCTCATTATTTATTCCAATGTTGTGGAATTGTTTGGAATTAACCTAAGGGCGTCGTAACGTTGAAGTCTTTATGTTTAACGCAACAACTTTAACCAAGGGGTCTGGGGGGGATGCTTTTTTGCTGTTGATACAATCCACCAACCACAGTCTCCACAGCAAAGTGGCTCATGTGGACAACAGCCACCATAAGGATCCTATTTTTACGCTACAAGCGCAACAGAGCAAAGTCGACGCAAAACAAACATCTGTTGTGGACAGAGGCTGTGTTTTCAGTGTGGTCTGGAGCCGCTTAACGAGAGCCATGGACAATTTCCCAAGAGGCTCGGAAGGACAAACACCTCCTCTTTTACCAGGAGGACAAACGTTTCTGGAGGGGACCGCGTCCGTCTGCGCTCACTGTAAACACCAGGGTGTCAGGAACCAATGTCACATGCGACTGGTGGGGGACTTCCGGCATTGAGGGCCAAGGAGGCAACCACAGAGGCAAGGATGCAAACAGCTGTACCCAGACACACAAACATGCACGCTTGCACGTATACAGTACATGCATGCACACACACTCATGCACACGCAGACATAAACACATGCAAATAGTCCTGTTGCATGACGAATAAACAGAATTGTACGTATATACATGTTTTGTATGGATTATAAATCGTTTGACACCAAACAGTCACATCATCAGTGTGAGTAACTCTGTGGGCAATACGTTTGCTGAATTAGGGAACTGAGAATGTCTTCCTCTGTCTGTTCTTCATGAGAGCGCAACAGTAGGAGACTGAAACGATTGAAACAACACCCTGGAAACAGAACAAGAAGATTAATACTGGCATGACGGTAACATCAGTGTGGACAAGATCGAATTAATTATTATTATTATTTCTGAAGTAATCATAATCATCTGGTAGATTTTTTTTAGCCTAGATACAAACCCGTCACTTGAATAGTATCCGTACTGTTTGCCAATGACCTAAAAAATGTGCCACATTTAAAAAGAATAGACCTTTCAAAATCAAGTGTCAACATCGACTATACCTTTTGGAGCAAAAAACCCGAGCACACTCAACAGAAACCCTCATAAAGGATGCATGCTAACGAAAGACAATAGGTGATCTCCTGCTGCTTGAGCGGATACACGTTTGAACCCCTTTGTTACGGTAGAGAAAGAAAGGAAAAACATTTTGAAGTTGGCCGACGGATTCAATTGGTCCTGAGGCTGTTGACGTGCCACATCCTGGCAAATTAAGGTTAAGGCAAGGTAGATGGAATCTATCAGAGCTTGACTTTGCCTCATCAGATGGAACAAGCAGCTGCAGGGCATCCCTTGTCTCGGTCTTGTCACTGCACACGTTTGCTCA
Organism: Ammodytes marinus; assembly: GCF_949987685.1. Classification (NCBI taxonomy): domain Eukaryota; kingdom Metazoa; phylum Chordata; class Actinopteri; order Uranoscopiformes; family Ammodytidae; genus Ammodytes; species Ammodytes marinus. The sequence continues at coordinate 15,716,186 of NC_137231.1, read as the reverse complement.
TGTACGTGTGCAGCCGTATAGTCATCCACATAAGCACACACACACACACACACACACACACACACACGCGTACAAACAAACACCGTGTACTCAGATTTTGTATCCATTTTCTTTTGACTCTCGCACTGAATTTCTACATTGCAATGCATATTACTCATGCTTTTTTCCATATACTGTACAGGACACACAGCTAGAGAATTATCGCAAAGAAATTACATTCTGTTTTTATCAAATATTCTAAAGATAAAATACTGATGAATCACCACTATCAAAACATTCCAAACCACAAACTACATTTATATTTAAATGTTATATTCAGATCTTATTGTAATGCAAGTTAATGCTTACAGAAGTGCTTTGTCACAGGGGTTAAATGTACCATACTTTGTCACCACAACAAGTATTAATATATACTGGTTCAGACTCTTCTCAACTTGCGCATAGACTACTGAAACCCCCTCCTGGCTGATGTGTCTGCATGTGTCATACAACTTCTGCACAGACCCAGAATGTGACATCCTGACTGGTCTTCAACTTACCCAAGTTATCCCACATCCGGTTCAAGACAATAGTACTTTCTTACTGCACAGTGCATGGCTATGGCTAATCTAACACCCAGGCCAAACCTTACACACAGGTAAGGTTTGGCCTCCTAACAACAATGGTGGAATAAACTCCCCATTGATATTAGGACAGCAGTATATTTACCCATCTTTCATCAAAGACTTAAAAATGCATGTGTTCAGATTGCACCTTGCTCCATGAAAATTAAAAAAAAATCTCTCTTTGTCTCTCTTTATCGTTTCTTACGGAAGAGGATTAGGGCCACACTTAAAAAAAATTAAATTCTGACTTTTTTTTAATCAGAATTCTGAGATTTAAGTCAGAATTCTGACTTTAAAGTCAGAACTATGGAATTCTGAGAAAAAAGTCAGAATTCTGACTTTAATCTCAGAACTCAATTGTTTTTCTTATGTGTGGCCCTAATCCTCTTCCGTAGTTTCTTAATGTAGCAATTGAATCAGAAAATGCCATGGTGTGTAAACGATAATGATAAAGAAAACGTGTTTCTGCCTATAGGAAGTGATATGATGATCAGCATGCCTGCCTTTCCTGTGTATAGTAACAATCAGTCATACAATATTGTATGATTGAAAAAAAGTAAAACACAACAATATGTACAAATGAAAGATACAAATTATAATTAATGCATGTACACTGAAATGTCACATTGCCCTGTTCCGATTCATATTTGAACCTTCAAAATGTGCAAACAGACACAGACATTGCAAAAAAGACAGACAGGCAAACCCTGATGTCTTCCGCTTCTCAGGAAGTAAAGTCTTACAACACTTCTGCCTGTCAGAGCAGCTGGACAGTCAGGACTCAGAGGGGGTTTCCAACACACTCAAACCCTCCCAATGCCAAATAGGGTCAGATTGAAAACCAGGCAGACAGACAAACACACAGACATTTAACACAATCTCCACCCACCCCACCACAATCCCCAGCCTTACAAAAAAATACACTTCCGCTTTCTGTGCAGGATTTGATACTGCTAATGTCAGATACACCACCGCCAACCCTGACAGATAAGACACCAATACCACCTGCTGAATTGAATGAACAAATTTGCTGATTACGTTTACCAGTTTACTAAAAGTGATTTAGTGCTCTGGTGAACTGCATGCTAGTCCGAAGATCTAGCCATTCATACATTGTGAGTATAGCTCGGTGGAAGCCAAAACTTGTTGGTGTTAAGTCTAAACAGGCGTTTGGCTCTACAATGCGTGGTAAAGTGGTAAATGAACGTAGGTATAGCAGTCATTTCATCAACTACTATAAATAAATTGTTCCTTCTGTTGTCTTGCTTTTATAGTTCACCTTTTCCTACAACTCTTTTAATGTGAATCTATTTTGAACAAATACACATTATTATTGTTCAAAGCTCAATTAGAAAAAGATATCTGGTACAACCAAATTATATAGTATGGGTGTTACAAACAATGCATTTATCATTGGGTGAATATTCTCATCGTATTGCGTCAAATGCATTAAAATATATATATATTTTTTTTCCGTGTAAGTTATGAAGTTATCCAAAGTAAAGCAGCTTCCTTATTAATATCCATGAAAGTACTGCAACTTCAACACATTTTTTAAATTTTTATTAGTGCTGTCAGACGCTTAAAATATTTAATGGCGATTAATCGCATTAATGTCATAGTTAACTCGCGATTGATCGCGATTAATCGCACACTCCTATCTATTCTAAGCCTTAATGTCCCTTGATTTCTTTTTGTCACATTATTTTTTTCTAATTTTAATGCTCCTAACTCACACATTCTCTACACCCTTGTAATTCAGTGTATTTCTTCTAAAATATCATAATTTCCAATTCAGTGCAAATATCCCACAATGTAGATCCCCCACCTACCCCTAGAACAGCATACACAAACATAATTGGAACTTCCTTTTTTATTAAAAACTAAACCATAAAACAACATAAGCTATATAAAACAAATAAGTATTAAGGCTAAATTAAACTGTATGTTGTCTAAACATACAGTTTAGGCGATGCCTAAATGTTTTGCCTAAATGGACACTATACGCCTGTGTGCCGGAGGTTGATGGCTGCCTTCGTAGCGAAAATTAAAGTGAAAATGATTGACTTGCGGCTGCCACTAACGTTCATAGAGGTTTTGGTGCGCGCAGGGTTATAGAGCACTTTTGGTAATGACAAGCTTTCTTTTCTGTTATTTTTCCGTGTAGTCCCAGCATGGACATATGAGTCCCAGTCACAACACGGAAGCCAACTACAACTACTAGTGAAGGTCGCGCAGCTGAGCTAGGAAGTGCTAGGTTCCGGTTTCTACTTCAAAATAAAAGTCAAAATGTACTTGACGTTTGAGTAGGGTCCAGCTGCAGCCCTGGAGACAAACACCCTGGCGTGACAACAACACCCAGGCGGGACGGAAGCAACTGTGGTGTGACGGACGTGATTTTTGACTATTTAGCTTCCATAACATGTCTGCTACATCACTCATTTGCCCTAACCCTAACCACCCAGCTGTGATGCCTGAACCTAATCCTCAAAACAATATAAATAACACAAACTTAGTAGCCTATCGGTCTGCTGTCTTTTTTATTGTTCGACGTGACGTACTCAAGATGGCCGCCGCGGTGTTCCGTCAATGTTCTATCTATATTCTAACCTCTCCCTGTCCCCTTGCCCTAACCCTAACCACCCAGCTGTGATGCCTGAACCTAATCGCCAAAACAATATAAATAACACAAACTTAGTATCGGTCTGCGGTCTTGTTATTGTTTGACGTTGTTTACAACTTAGAAGTTTATGACGTTGCAAAAATAAAATCTACAGGTAACGTCCGTCACACCACAGTTACTTCCGTCACGCCTGGGTGTTGTTGTCACGCCAGGGTGTTTGTCTCCGGGGCTGCAGCTGGATACTATTGTGACGTTTAGCCGTTTTGCCAGTTAAATGATTGTAATGTGAAATTACGCTGTAGGTCATGTTCCGTTTGAATTAACAGTAACTTCACTACGTTGTTCTAGCATTACTAGTTGGTGCAACAGCATGTGAAAAAACACTACGTTTGCTAGGCCATAAAGAGCGTTAATCGCGCGTTAAAAAAATTGACGCCGTTAAAATGGGTTTGCGTTAACGCCGTTAATAACGCGTTAAACTGACAGCACTAATTTTTATTTTTGTTGATATTTCCTGTTTGTAATGTGACAAAAGCTAATAAATGATTGTGTTGACAACACAATCAACGTCATTGTTTGGTAGTTTGAACTTTTTCCATTTGTATGCATGGCAACATGCATTTATATCATGTTCGCAATCGCAACCATTTAAACCTCATTCATTCTTACATTGTTGGGGAAAGCGAAGCTATAAGTCTAACAAAAGGCATTCATTAACTGTCTTTTGTTTAAGTGAGCAAATTAAATATCATGGCTAAGACAGGAGCAGCACAGTCAGTTAATTATGTCTAATAAATCTTGGTCCAAATTGCCCTCCAGGGGTGCAAACGGCTGCCGGGGGACGGAGAAACCGAAGTGGCACTTTGGTATTTGTTATTCTACCTTCAACAGATTACGTACGCTGACTTGTCATCCCTCATCCGGTTGGCCAAGTGAAGTGAAGGGAGAACGTCAACACGCTGTCGGTCACTGCTCCTGTTTACCTCACTGTAGCCTGGGGGTAAGACTTACTAATCAGCATCCAGCCAAATGCTCTGTAATTGGCTGTGTTTACTCTGTTTTAGCATGATTGCATGCCTGATTGGATTGTCGTATCCTATTTGAGGGATGTATGTATGTGTGTGTTTGTGTGCATGTGTGTGTGTGTGTGTGTGTGTGTGTGTGTGTGTGTGTGTGTGTGTGTGTGTGTGTGTGTGTGTGTGTGTGTGTGTGTGTGTGTGAGGGGCGGAGGCAAAGGACACTGTTGGTTTTAGGTGAGACGTTGAAAAAGTTGTAATGATGGTAATTTTTAGCTTAAACTCCCTGGAGGAGATGATACTTGATACTTGAAAATGACATATCGTCACCCTCTTAAAATAATGGCCTAAGTCACTTTTTGGCCAAAATTATTTTTTTGCTTATATCATCTCCTCATGATGCTGGCCACCTCTGGTAAAATGGCCTAAATCCTCAGTTGAACAGATCATGTGATTTTACTTGACATAGGCCATTATACCATATACCAGAATGTCAAGAGTGTGTTTTAGGCCATTTTATTTTGCCTAAGTCAAAATTTACTGTACATTTTTTTTTTCAAGGACATTTCACAAGTGTGTAAAATGGCTTAAGTCACAAGTTAAACATTATTATAAAGGGTTTATTCCTAATATCTTACATAATTGACAGAAATTGTTATTACAATGTCAAGAGTCATCTTTTGACATAACCTGTTTGAGTGAAATTATTAATGAATAACATATATTCAATCTTTGGTTAAGTTTTTTGTGTTTCCTGAAAACACTGAAAAAATGACTTAGGCCATTATTTTAAGAGGGTGACGATATTTGGAATTGTATTTTATTGTCTTAAATTAAACTTTTAACACGTTTTTATACTGATGTTGGTGGGAAAAATAATGAAAACAAACATTTAACAGGTTCCTTTTTTCTTCTGTGTAAGCACCACCTCAGTTCAACAGTTCAAAATATGCTACGCTGACCGGAGAAATGTGTTTGAAATATAAAGAAGAAGAAGAAATATCCCCTTATAAGTATGGTGAATATATGCAGATCATGTGGGTTCTGGGTCTGTCCCCTCAAGCAGGTTCCCAGAACACTCAACTCTTTGTGCAACAGTATGTAAAACGAAACTTGATAAATGTTCACCACAAACAGTGGATCATTGGTGTCCAGGTCTGGGGTTAAAAACCTGTTGACAGATAGGTATGTATGTGCCGTATCAAACTATGTTTAGGTTGAAGTAAAAAAAATACAAAGCTATGGAGTATATGTTCAAAAATTTAAAAAAATCTGAGTTCAGTGGTAAATTGATGGACGCACCCTCAGGATGACAACGTGCAGTAGGCTTACACACAGCCACTGAAAGTAAATAAGGAAAGGGAATTTGAAGCACAAGTAAAACGTTCTGTCTAACAATCTGACCTTCACATACTTCACAGTTAACTTTCCTTTGGGATACGAATTCAGGATAAGATAATCACATCTCAGAAGACATTTCAAACATATTGGTTCACAAGGGGTTCTGAATGTGTTCTGCCAAACACCCTGTTTTTAGCCGAGCTGTTTCTTCAGGGCACATTCTTCATACTGTCTGTTAAGACAGCATTTGTGAGGCCTCTGAGTGAAAACAACTTGAACTGCACCTTTCCAGAGGCTGTCAAATGTTTGAACTGGGAGCTATGAAGGGGGGATAGGTGGGGTGTATAACTCAGATGGGATTTTGCCATGAGGTAAATTGGCAACAAACCAATGAGGGGAGCGATGTCATAGATATGATTTAGAGGTTGGTTTTAGGGGTGCAGTGAGTAACCTAGACAGATTCTTACAGATCTTGAGAGGGACATTACTGCAAGAGAGCTCAACATCGGATCAATGAGTAACTTGAGGCCTACAATATAGACAAAAATAGTCTGTTGGTATAATCTCTTTAGTGAAAATTGTTACCAGTTTTGATGGTGGATGTATTATATTGTTCATATGTTTTGTTTTAAAACCAAATAGTTAGCCCATTTGTTATAGTTTGAAATTACCAGAGTGACCAATAATTGACTTATGGTCAAAAAATATAGTACAACTAATTCAGAGATAGGAAAATGAAAGAACATTGACAGTAAAACCATACAAGTACACTGATGCAGCTGAATAACTTATGTTATCACTTAAAATAAAATAAAAACCTATAAAGTGGGCACTGAAGAGGCTTGTTGCTGAGTCCATGGAGAGTATTTACACACTCATTATTCAAATTAACCCCATCCAAGTGTCTCCTTGGGTCGGTTGTGTGGCTGTGGTGTAATTAGGTTGTTATTTAAAACAGGAATTATTTCTTCTCTGCTTTTTCCGCTGTTGTTTGTATTGTCCCCCGCACTGATTAAATTGGAAAATGTACCTACAGGGGTGATTTGCAAAATTACCCAATTTCCCCCAACATCTACCAACTCAGTAGAGTCAATCCTTTGTTACTATTATTTCTTCTCATTTTAGAGGCTTCAATCAGAGGGCAATTGCTAATTAGAAAAACAAACTTTTTGTTTCCACCCATTTAGTAATGTTCCGGGGTCTGGTACTAACCCAAACTCTGTGCCTGAGCTGTGTTGGCATGGGGTGGGGCTGCTAGGGCAAAACCAGTAAGCCACAATGACCAGACTTCTCCAAACATGTCATTCCAAATCTGCTCCGTTCAGCTGGGGCTGAGCTGTACCCGGAGACCTGTTAACACTCCAAACATTCAGAGTCACAGACCCGTGTCACCAGCCATGCTCTTTAAACACTTGTTAAAACTTACACTTTTTTTGCAATGTCAACAGCCTGAGAACGACCCTTCTGGGACGGCTACTGCACTGCTATGTGCACTGTGGAACCTCGACGCAGGCAAAGAAATATGGGGAGGAAGACGGGGAGAGAGAGAGAGAGAGAGAGTGAGAGAAAGCAACGGAGGGAGGAATAACAGTGGAAGTGGCGCCCCCCGCTCTCCTCCTCCCCCCTGTCTGCTTCATGAAGGGTCTGATTGAGAGACGGACCGGCCCAACTCCACGAGCCATTCAACCAAACCGCTCCTCCGCCCCTGACCTGCTGTCTAAACCCCCCTAAATTAGACTACTGAGACCCCAGGAGCAAGGCTTACATTACCCGTACCTGTGAAACCTTGGCAGCCCTCATCACCCTGAATGGAAATGCAGGGCAAATAAAAGCCTGCTAGCCTGTCTGCACTCTCTCTCTCTCTATGCCCACAGATGGATGGTGAAAGGCAACATGAGCCTCCATAGCAGAAACTGGAGGAATAGTTGGTGGGTTTCCCTTCTGGGCCCCTATAGGTCCCAGGGTCTTGTTTGGTGAACCCCATGGAAAGTCTAGTCTGTATGAGGAGTTTCCACTGTCCACCAGAAACCAGGCACGGTCAGCGAGAACAACAAGGACTGACGGAGGAAGAAGGCAAGAAAAGAGGAAAAAAAGAGGATGTGAGAGCCACCGAAAGAAAGAAAGAAAGAAAGAAAGAAAGAAAGAAAGAAAGAAAGAAAGAAAGAAAGAAAGAAAGAAAGAAAGAAAGAAAGAAAGAAAGAAAGAAAGAGGCTACCAATTTAGAGATGTGTTTTTTTTTAAGTAAAATAAGGGATGATTCCCAAGGCAACTTCATAATCTGTAGGTGAGGTCCTGCTCAGAGCCTATCCAGATATCACCCAGAGGCAAAGGAGAGGCTGGATAATTCCCTCTTTTTGAGACAAAGTCGGTGTCAACGTTGAACCCAAGAAGCCACCGGGACAAGCCCTGTGATACAGCAACTGTAGCACAATACTAAACACTGACACACATGTATTTCTGCATTCATATTTACACACTCACACACTCAAACACACACACACACACACACACACACACACACATACACACACACACAAAAACACACACACACACACACACACACACACACTCAGCTGGCTATTGTCTTTCATACATAACAAGGTTGGAATGGCTTACAGTCGGCCGGATAGAGAGCAGGAGGGCATTGAATGGTGTTTGTGTGTGTGTGTGTGTGTGTGTGTTTTCGCGTCTGCATGTGCTCCTGTGTGAGTGTGTGTGTGTGTGTGTGTGTGTCTCTGTGTGTGCACGCGTCTGCATGTGCTCCTGTGTGTGTGTGTGTGTGTGTGTGTCTGTGTGTGTGGGGGGGGTGTGGGTGTGTGTGTGTGTGCACGTGTGTGTGTGTGTGTGTGTGTCTCTGCGTGTGCACGCGTCTGCATGTGCTCCTGTGTGTGTGTGTGTGTGTGTGTGGGAGGGGGGGGGTGTGTGTGTGTGCACATCTGCATGTATGTGTGTGTGTGTGTGTGTGTGATTGTGTGTGTGTGTGTGTGTGTGTGTGTGTGTGTGTGTGTTTAGGCACTGGCCCTGTATAAGAGGGAGTCCTCAGTTGGAGAGTGAGAGGAGAGCAGGGGGTAGATTAGCACGGACCCCACAGTGTGATCAACATTGAAAAAACATTTATTATGGACATAATGCAGACTCAAAATTGCCCCTAAAGCCAGCTGCAATTCCGGGCAGCTAAAAATGGTCAACACTTATATACTTGTATGACATCGAGTACTTTATGTAGCTTTTCCTTTCTAGTTATTTTTTTATTTTTTTCATTCCTGATGTGATGAATTTGAAATGTAATTCATCCGTGGCTGGGCGAAGACAAGCTTCCTCTCCTTTGCCGGCGTAAGGTGGCAGTAATAAGAGAAATGATTATGGAAAGAGAGAGAGAGGAGAGGAAACTTAATGGCAGGAAATCATTTCGACGTTACGGTCATTGTAATGTCCTCCTGTCTGTTTCAAATCATCCTGCAGGGGCCAGACACTAGTCTAACACAAGACAGAGCGTTACATTATTGCACGCTCGTTCAACACACAAAGATCGGTAGTTCGAGTTAACACATTTTTGTCTGATTGGAAAGCTGAGGGAAAGAATGAAAGAGGCAATGCAGGAGATGGAGTGCAGTGTGGGATGGGATGCTTTTAGTTTGATACACTAGTGTTGCGGTATAAAGTGTCCAGAAAAAGCTATTTGTGCAATAGTGTGAAAAATATAACAATTGCATCACTGTACTGCATTACAAAACAATGCACTGTAAATGGAAATATGTGACGTGGAATTATTATTTCAGACTTTTCATTCACATATGCCCTCCAAAATGCATTTTTACACGTTAAGTAAGTAAGACACCCCGGAGTCAAATCCTGAACTGCTCTGCCTCTGCCTGTTCTCCCTGCCTGAGGCCCTGTCTTCTAAAGACCTGTTTGTTCACAAGTAGAGCACAGCAGGTGTTTGAGCAAGGTGGAAATGTGGCTCCCATTGCTGCTGTGAGGCTCATTTATTGAGATGCTCTCGATTTCTCAACAAAACGCACTATATGCTTTCAGGCTAGGACATGCAGCAACAGTGTGGCCTGCCCATTAAGCACGCGGGCGAAAGATGCCAGTGGTGAAAAGGTACATTGCACTGGGAATGCAAAAAATATCTCTATGGTCTGTTTGAAAGCCTATTATTCAGCTGCACACACTTTCCGTTTACTTGTCAATAATGTGCTCGTCGCTGCGAGGCACGGCACATTTACAGTGCACCTGCTCCTCACTAGTCGCCTCGCTTCCAAATGTGTGTATTGTTTCAGCTCAAACCTTTGCCAAGAATAAAGTGGAAGTCAATCAAAGCAAATAGTAGACCAGCAGGATCTTGACTCTTGTGTAATTGGGGATCTGTGTAATCGTTAACCTTGGCTCCGTGTAAGGAAGTTAATGAATCAAATCAATACCTCTCTCTACTGATCCATAATTATTTGAAAAAGAGATGAAAAATTAAACAGGCCGAGCCTATGAGGTTATCATGCCATGCAATTAGTCCGCCGGAGGGAGATTATGTTACCTAGATTCCATTGGGGAAGTGTAATTTCTCTTGCAGATGGAGTTTTTTTAATGAAGAGTGCAATTACCTAAATAGGTCAGCCAAAGACACGCTGCTGCTGCTGCTGTTGCTGCTGCTGTTGCTGTTGCCGACTCTGCTGCATGCTGCTTCTCAGTGTACCTGAGAGAAAGAAAAAAAGAAACTCTCAGAGCATTGTCTGCAACTGTTCTTACCCCCTTCAGTATCCCCCTCTCTCTCTCTCTCTCTCTCGCTCTCTCTCTCTCTCTTTTTTTTCTCACTCTCCAAGCGGCTCTGCTTGTATGGCATATCTTCCGTTCCTCCTAATTAAATAGCACACAGGCATAAGTCTTTGTTATGCAAAGATTCTGGAGGAATAACACTGTTTTCCTCCTCCAAATCAGGCTCAGGTGGTGTGTTGTGGCCATTTGGCGCCTGTGCCAACAGAGTGCACCAGCAGCTGAATTCCAAAATAATGTGTGTCATCAAATAAGAATGAGACAGATTTGTTTCTTCAAATCGCTTCATATTCTGCTGAGCATTATTTAGCATGTTTTTTTATTTATTTATTATAAATTACATTTCAATATTAATTATGTTCACATATGCACCATAATCAATCAGGATGCGGCATGAATTAAAATAAAATGCTAAATCATAGTGTTTGATTTTTTTATAATCTTTGCTAAGAATTTGAATTATTGGTACACTTCTTATTTTGCATGATGAAAAAGTAATGCCGTCCTCGGTTGCCACCGTTATACTGAGTATGGTTTCAAGGGGGGAATTTAAGTGATGACAACAGAAATCAGCAGGAATTTGGCAACCATCAGTACAGGTGTGGAGTAAAAGCTCCACAGGTGTATTTTATCTCCTGCACACAGTCATTCAAGAGACTTGCTAGGAGCTGTACAAATCAACCTTAAATATGTGCATGACCATGATGATTTGTATACAGTTAGAGAAATTAAACATTTTACAATGGCACGCAGAAACAGATAATTGACTGAATTAAGTACTATAATAACCCTATTTCTGTAAGCTTATCGGTTTTATGATTTATTTCAACGCACTTAAATGGCAGTTAAGAATAAATAAAGATACCTCACCAGAGCAATTGACATACTGTGTCTCGTTTAGATTAAATTGCCATAACCACTTCAATTGAGAACGTGTGTAGTGTCCACGCAATTGCAGTTAAGACATTTTTTTTTTAAATACACAGAAATTAGCAGGTAGAATTTACTGAAAAGTACAAAGAGCAGGTATTTAAAGCCAAGCTCAGACTGCAAGGTGGTGACCTCATAATTAACACTTTAACACTATTTGACGCGTGAAGAAAGTTAACGAAAGAATGGCCACTCATAAGCTTAACAACAAGATTTAAAAAAAAAAAAAGTTTAATTTCTGATCCAATTGAAACCCTGTAAAAGTTGCCGGTATTCTCTACATCACTTTGATTGAAAGGGAAAATTTGGCACACGCTGCCTCTCCTCAACACAGAGCGATTGACCCTGTGAACCGGCAAATGGTGCCTGTTTCAGGTTCTCAACGTGGCAGGTGCCTTGATCATGATTCAACCAACTTGTCAACAAGTGCTGTTTTCTTGAAACTTGGCAGGGAGTCCACAACTGATTCCAAGTCTGAACTTTTGATGATCACATTCCAAAGCCAGAGAAGTTGTGTTTTATTTGTTTATCTGCTAAATACCCCTTCATTGTCATGCTAACCTGCACGTTAAGCAAGACACTTAGGGTTATGCAGGAGGGGGAAAAAACATCAGAGGAGACTTCAGGTATCCTGTTAGACAGTAATTTGATCCAGAGCGATACGATCTGCAAATGATAGAGGCCATGTATTCATCCTGCCTTGTTTGATGGACAGGCTGTGCCCAGCCCTCCTACACACTGACAAGTAGGAAATATGTTTCAGGGAATGACACTAGCATAGCCTCTTACACTTAATCATTGTCAATCACTCCGCGCACTTGGCTCGTTGGGTAATAGGAACAGATCCAGCATCGCATCCCCTCCAATCTGTTTGGCTCTCACACGGGAGGTGCATGCTGTTTTCATGCCTGTGTGGGATGGCTTCAAGCTGTTTTCTTATCAAAAGGCCCATTCAGACATTTGCTTTGAGAGGCATCCCAAAACCTCAGATCTCACAGCCTCCGTTCAACCACATGTCTTGATTTAAGAGGCCAAAATCAGATTTGCCGCCACGGAGAGCTGTCACTGAGAGAAAGAATGGGGATGTGATTTATCGTCCCCAACCACACACAAGACTGATAACCACAGCCTGAGCATTTGAACACACACACACACACACACACACACACACACACACACACACACACACACACACACACACACACACACACTGTACACTGTACACTCACACGGCAACTACCCACCCATTCAACCGTTCCACCTCGCATAAATACCAAAAAAACTAAAAAAACAGATCAACACGTTCCCAAGCTCACTCATCTTCTGGCTCAATCCTATATGCTTTCACAAGAGACCCTCAATCTCACATACAGCCTAGTCTTGAACACCCCCCTTCCCCCCCACCCGCTCCCTGCATGGTGGAGTTGGATCACATGCTTTTTAACAAACTGAAACTACATCACCTTCCACCCAGGGATCCTCTCTTAAACGCTCCCTTTTAAACCTCCACTAACAGTCTCATCATTGATTTTATGTTTCAGTTTTTTTTTTCTCTCTCTCTCTCTCCTCGGGTTGTAAGCAAGCAAACACGGCTGAACCCTAACACTCTGTGTCCCGCTGTGTCTCCCTCAAGGCTTTCTCATCACACAACAGCTACACAACATCTCACAGCTAAACACCCTCAGCAACACACAGGCCACAGAAAGGCAAAAGGTGACGGGAGCAAGTTTTTCCACCATTTCAAACGCATAGACAGAGCCATCAAATAAAACTGCTCGCTCTGCTCTGCTATGCTCTCTCAACATTTCGGAAGGTTGTTCACACGTTTGCTTCTTCCAAAGAAATAGTTTTCTCTTAACTCTCTGTCTGTATCCACTCTCACTTGTTATACCCTTCCATCTTTCTATCTCGCAATTTCTCACTTTTCTCTCCAGTTGCTGCTTATTATTTCTTCTTGGTGACAGAGTACGTGGTTGTCAGGATTGCTGCTTGGTGGCTGTCTCCTATGAAGTTGTTCGTTTCAACGGAAAAGGCAAAGAAAGTCAGATACTTCACTTCTGATCTTGCTCTACCTTTTCTCTTCTCTCTCCCCTTTTGCAATGTTTTTTTTTTTTAGTAATCCATCAACAAACAGTGTGCAGTGTATAGTGGTTTTCAGTGGCATGAATACTCATCTCTTATTGTGTGTCTGAGTTGGGGAAGGTGTGGAGGAAGACTAATACTCCGACTTGCCAAAGGGCTAGCGAGTCCAAGCGTAAACCTCGTCTGCTCTCCTCCTGTCCCCTGTTAGCTCAGCCATTTTTTTTCGGGGCGGTCAGCCTGTCTTGCCACAATCACACGCTGGCGCCACAATTGCCTAGACCCAACTGCAAAACCTTTTTACTGTATAATGAATACGTCCAGAAATAAACTTTAACCACTCATGCCCTGCTGCTTGCCCCCCCCTCACCCCCTATGAGTATATGTACAGAGACAAGACTGGAGTGATGTTTGTCCATGTGCCCTGGATAGTGGGCACATGGCTCACCTGGCCCCGTGTGGTGGTGGTATGTGGTCATGGTTCAACACAGAAGCAGTCAGTGAGAGAGATGTGACCACTAGACCGCTGTCACCCTCTGGTGGGACCGGGCACACTCCTGGGCCAGGGAATGTTTGGGCAGGCAGAAGGGATGACCAGAGAAGTAGAGTGGTGTTTTTGTCAACTTTAAAAAAAAAGAAAATGTGTTTGTGTGTATGTTTGTGTGTATACTCGTGTTGTTCATGTCTAGGTGGCATGCGTATTGGCACGTGCAAGGGCGATGCATGCATGTGGCCACGTACTCGTCTCGTCATGTTTCTGCTTACACAGTGCGCGTATATGGAAGTGCTTTTTGCGGTGTTCCATTCTGTCTGCATGTCCGTATGTATGTAAGGTTCATTGCCACAAGAGATAAATATACCTGCACCGAAGACCACAGGCTTCCAAGTCTTGATTGTGCAAGGGGTGGTGGGATCAGAGCAGTAATTTTCCACATCTACACCCACAGCCCACTTGAGTCTACCTTAAAGGGCGTTTCTATGAGGATAAGTGCTGTATGGTTCCGTGTGTGTGTGTGTGTGTGTGCACTGTATGTACTAGAGGGTTACACATTTTTTTTGTTAGTCTGTATCTTTGTGCCCATGTTGCTCTTCTTCAGCAGCAGGCAGCTTTCCTTCATCGACGTTAACTGCTGTTACAATTTCTGATTCACTTATTTTCGTCTGGCAAACAAGCACACCTATGAAATCAGGTAGCACAATATTTAGTTTGCATTTCCATCGGTAATAAATGAAACCAATTAAGCCGTATTTCTAAATTAGGGAGGAGGCAATCCTAATTTTCTCCTTAAGTGCGGTTTCCACGGCAATCAGAGGCCTCTGCAGGGGGTCGCGAACGGAGGCGTTGGGTGGGAGCGCACACAGCAGGGACAAACTGAGTGAGTGCGAGAGTCTTCTGCTGGCATGCACTTTCTCTCTCTCACACACACACATATGCTGGAGCGCACACAAACACACACACACACACACACACAAATTAGCACAGAAACAATATACAGAAGCCAATATTGCAGCTATATTCCGTTCATTTGGTCTCATCAATGGCTCTGTCGAGTGGAATTGAAGGTTGTATAAAGGTGTCCATATTCAGATTTATATTATGGTTTTCCATTTGATTAAGTGAAGATTGTTCAGTGACTCACACAATGTGTTTCTAATATGCACTACTGTGTTCAACATTGATACACATTGCCATGTGTGTAGGCTAATGGTCTTCTTATTTTAACATGAATGAATTGTCCCCGAGCACATGTGGAGGATATGACAGCTTCCTCAATGTGTTAACAGGGGAAGTATTTACAGTTCCAGTCAAAATATTAGGGAACTTGGCCCTGTGTCCTCATTTTTGTCATGTCTGACTGGATTTTCCCTTTTCCTCTGATGACTAGGCGTGATAATAAACAGACAGATTTTAGAAAAACCACAAGGCAGAATCGCCAAATGCTATTTTTTGTATGCCCCATGTCACTGAATAACTTTACAGATGAGTTGTGAAAGTCTGTTTGATCTGAAATTAAGAATACTTTATTTGTTTTGGAGCACAGTTTAATTTTTCCACATTTGCAAAATGATTAAACTCTAATTTTTTAAAAGCTGTGCAAAATGTTGATGGAAACATGCAGACAAGTAGATCTGCCCGTTGTGAATATGTATAGCTTCAGCTTGGCAGCTCTTACAGGAAGTTGAGAGATTTTAATTACACGTTTCCTTTAGTCTGACTGACACACGCTGCTCCAAACATGCACTGTTTAGCAATATTGTGTTTAGTGCCACTTTGTCTCTCTTACAGTAGATATAAGTTTACAATATTTAATGCAACCAAACACTACAATGTCTCTGTCTCTCCAAACTGAGGAATAAAAGCAAACGTGCCAAAATATAATATTTAAAAAAAAGCAGGATACATGGATACATTTGTTATTTTTAATTATTTTAAATAATTAAAAACAAAAAAAGATTAAAAAAAATATATAATATACAATTTGTGCTTCAAATATTCTAATACTGTAACATTTTATCAAATACAAAAAAAAAATATTTGTCCTGTAGCTATTTCAGGTGCATCTGGAACCGAATGCTGTACCATTAACAACTTAACAATTGAGCTTTCTTTGAAAAGGTAAAGAACATGGAAAATATTGAGATGGTGTGATCATGTGGCGCCCACAAAATCAAACTTGCAGAATTACTGAGAAACCCATGGCCAAGCTTATTGAACAAAAGACTCTGATTCCAAATTCAACTTTACTTTTGCAACTCAACTGAACTTTCCCTATAAACTTTCCCCTTGTACGTGGCTGATACCTGCGATTCCTCTAGTCTAGCACGCAGGTTTCTCTTTTGTTAAAAAAAAAAAAAGAAAAGGGAAGAAAAGATGGGAGCCGATCCGCCACGTTGGATCTGGCATAGCCATCTTAAAGTTTTCAGAGAGCAGAGAAGAAACTCAGACACAGACAACAGTTGTTCGTCAAACACAGAAGTGTTTCACAGGCACAAGGATGGAGAGGCAGAGGAACGGAAGGAGAGAGGAACAGAAAAAAAGAGAGGGTTGAAAAGACAAAAAAAGAGCACAGGCCCTCCTCAGAACCATATTCATGGAGTCTGGCTCTTTCAGGTTCATCTCTCATTACTCCTGGGTGCTCTCTCAAGCTTAGCGGAAATGGATTATGCTACACAAAGAAAGGAATAATCACCCTATTCTCCTCCTCCTACTCCTCTGAAAAACACACACGTCACCGCACACGGACACAGCCGCGCACATTTACACAGGCATAAACATACACACACACACACACACACAAACACACACACACACACACACACACACACACACACACACACACACACACACACACACACACACACACACACACTCACTCTCTTCCAGTCTGTTGTTTTGACGTACACACTGATGTACACACACACTCAGTGAGCCAAGCTTTGTGTGGCTGTGAGTCGCTGAGTGTGGTGCTCGCTCTCTCGCTGCATGCCAGGGGACTCGTCAATTATCTCCCCAAACGCACCCAGTCCTCAGGGGGAAAAGGCGGTGAGGGAGACGTCCCTGTTTTTGAGGGAACCTGGAGTTTGCAACATTCAGTTGAGTGACAATACATTCATGCTCTAATTCTAGGCTAGCAGATGTAATGTTTTTTTCCTCTCTCTCCCTCTCTCTCTCTCTCTCTCTCTCTCTCTCTCTCTCTCTCCCTCTTTCCCCATTCCTTTGTCTCACTCTTTCCTGTTTTCCTTGTACTTCTTATCATTCCAACTTTGAGAAGTTGGAGCTCCTAAAGGCTTTAGTGAATGTGTGTGTGTGTTTTGGGTGGTTTGAGGTGGATTTTGAGTGTGTGTTTATGCTCGCTCGCACGCTTGTGTGTATGTGAGTGAGTTTTGGATTAGAGTCTGTATGCAAACAGTTTGATCTTTTTTATCTAATGCAGGCAAGGTGGTTCTCCCTGAGGATTTATTTTTTTTCTGAGCAAATTTAAGAAATGTCTGCAAAGGTAAAAAAAAAAACAACAACAAAAAAACAAAAGGGAAACAACGATCGTATCATATTCATGTAATTAATTGTGCCATGATTAGCATTTCTCTTTTCAGGCATGAAACACATAAAACAGCTTTAGCACGTTTGTATTAATGTAAACTCACATCAAATCAAGCCTTTCACAGATTCAAAGATTCAAACGGCGATAATCTGACAGACTAATATTTTGATAACTCTGTGCCAGCTATACGCTATATTTTTTAACAGATGGCACTCATATCATTACATTTTTGAAGTCCTGAAACTTAAGTCGAACATATAATTGCTCTGTCTCCTGACAGCCGGCAACCAGATTGCTTCACTGGGAACAGCTTCAAATAAAATACCTCCCTGTCCATGTTTGTCTTGCCGGGGTGACTCACGGTATGTGTGAGCGCTGGGCGGCGAGGCCTCTTCTACCTGGTTAAATTAAAGAGAATATGAATAATAGATGGAGGGAATGACACTTCCGTCGCCGGGGGTAATGAAAGACCGACTCCTAGCTCTCTCTCTCTCTCTCTCTCTCTCTCTCTCTCTATCTCTCTCTTGTCACTCCTCTGACTCACCCAGAGCGCTAATAAAGATGACACTTGACAGCTAACGAGACCCATCACGGGCAGGGACATGCACACATACGCAGAGAAAGACAGAGAGGAAAAGAGAATGAGCGAAAGAGTAAGATGGACAGAGAAAAATAAATTATAAGAGGAGGGCAAAAGTGTCTTCAGGCCATCTATCCTCTGGCCGGCCAAACAACTCGGTGTGTCCAGTCAGGAACTGAGCGGAATCTGTTTGGTTTTTTGCAACAGATGAGCGCCACACATACAGAGCTTTGAACCATAGAGAGGTAAAGACAGGAGAGAGAGAGAGAGATGAAAAGAAGAAAGAGGAAAGTTGTAAGTAAAAAAATAAAAGTATATGTTCTGAAGAAGGGAGTGAGAAAAAGCAGAGGAAAAAGAGAGCGACTGAGATTTAAAGTGTGACAATGGAGGCATAGTGGTGTGCTGGGCCGGGGAGGTTTGGATTGGGAGGCTAGAGGAAGCCCTGCCCACTGCCTGATCTCCAGGGTCAGCTTCAGCTCCAGCCTCCGCCACAGAGTGCCCAAGGAGAGGGCGTGCCATTGTTTACTGTCCGTGGTGCGGGTAAACAATAAACAATGAAAAGACTGAGGGTTTGCCAGCTCCTCACCCTAATGTTGCCATTTTGGGAAGTCAAACACGCCCCCATGCTCCTCACAGCCCCTACTCAACGACGCCCACTCCCTCTCTCCCCCCGTCTCAGTCTCTCCTACCTCCCCCGTTCACAACCATCCCCGGCCCCAGAAACCCCAGAGGGGCGGTCGCCCGGCCTGCCCACGCTGCCCTCTATGAAACCACGAGAGGGTGTGGTTCCGCCTGGAAACAGGGAAGCCATTTATTTTGGGCGCATCTCTGCTGACTGACTCATGTGTTGACTGGAAAGTTGGCTGCATGCTCCATGGGCCGAGGCTCCACCAGCCTTGTGGGCTATCAGTCCCTGACCTGCTCTCCCTTCTTGTGCATCTCCCCCCACCCCCCAGCACCTCAGCCCACCACAAGTTCAAATGCACCAATAGCCACCCACTCCCATCCTCCCACCCACTATAAACAGCCCCCATCACCACTCTATATTTGTCATCACGTCGGCCCTGCCACCTACTGCCCTGCCTTAAGTCTCACTGTGAAGAATTGGAATTGTTTCATGGGGATCTTGACCTAGGGTTTGGGAAGAGCTGATCATCTGGGTTTGTTTAATGATGGGCATGTATCACATATTCTGTTTGGGAAACTTTTTTTCCTAAGAATATACAAAGTAAAGACAAAGATGCAGAGAGAGAGAGAACAACAGTTCAGTTTGACTTACATGCTACCATTAAAATAAAATAAATAATGAAGGCCATATGCTTTTAATTTACGGTACCACACATACGTATACAAGCCTATTTTGCATCAGCGGCTAAATACAAACAAAGGTTGAAATCCTTAAATACATCTACTCACTCTCGAAACACATGTTATACCATATTTATCTGTGATATAACTGCAGTCCTTGAAATTAACAATTCATTCAATGAATTTGTGAGTGGAAGAAAAAGGGTATTTAATCCGATGAAGTACCCAATAAATGTCAGGAATATGGCACCACTGAGAGCTTTTACAATTCTACTTTTGGTCATCAACTATTATAACACACAGCCGTTACTGTTCTCAGTGGAGAAATAAATGACCTACACAGAAATTATATTTATATTATGTGTGTAATAATTGACAATTGGTGTTTAAATCCTGCTGATCCAGTTGTGAAAGTACGTGTGTACTTTATGCATACTGTGTGGCGCTGTGTATGGGAATACAGTTGGAAAAAAAAAAAAAACTCAAACTACAGTAGACAAAATGTTCACAGCTGGAGCATTCCAGATGGCATGAATAGTCAATAAAAGAGAGGATGAGGGCCCATAAAAAAACTTTCAAAATGCCCAACCGTAACAGGACTTTTATTTATCTACCTGGCAATGAATGCAGAGTCTTTTATATGGTCTGGATTAAATTTACTCTTCCTCCATATAATGTTACTGGAGGATGGAGACTTGTTTTTGGAACTGAATTTTTTCCTTAACATAAATGTCTTTGCATTGCTCATATTTCATAATGCACTTTAATTTTATTACGCCTGTATGCATCAAAGGTAATGTGGGAATTTTGAAAAACAAAAATCTTCTCACAGTATTTTGTACCAGCACTATTCATCTAAATGAAAACCTCAGCAAGTCAGGGGTGAGATTTTGCTTGTAACATGTGCCTGCCGCTCCACCACCAAAACAAAGCATATTGACCTACTGCTCTGTATCTTATTCCCTCACCTACCATGTATTATGCAGTGGTCAAAGGAGGCTGTGAAGTAGGGTGCTCTTCTTCTCTCTCTTTCTCTCTCTTTCTCCCCAGGGTCCCTATATTGCTCTGTAGACGTCTGTGGGTTCCTTGCTATGGCGTGGCGCTCTGACATTCCCTCCACACCCACACTGGCAGCCAATGTGCCAATTAGTGGCCTTCTCCGCAGGGGTGGGTGTATGGGAGGTGGAGAGCACAGAAGAACTAGAGACAGAGGAGAAGGATCGAGAGAGAGAGAGAGGGAGAGAAGGAGAAAGTGTGTATATGAGCGTTTTTTGGACGTCTGTGTGTGTGTGTGTGTGTGTGTGTGTGTGTGTGTGTGTGTGTGTGTGTGTGTGTGTGTGTGTGTGTGTGCGTGCGTGTGTGTGTGTGTGTGTGCATGTGTGTGTACGTGTGTTGCAAAGGCCTCAGACCTCAGACATTCCTTTCGCTATGACCTAGGGTACAATTAAGGGGATGTCCCTCCCCTGCCTCCCCTCCTTGGTGGACCACATCAACGGAAGTCCTGGCCCAGCTGGAGGCTCTAATGACGGGAGGGAGGCCAGGTCGCGACCCTGGTGTGCCACCTCAGCGCCACACCCTTCCTGTTTAGGTCCAGACAGGGTGAAGGAGCCAGGAGAGGAGGAGGAGAGGAGAATGGGGACAGGGGAGAGACATGGAAAAAAAGAGATTTGGTTTTGTTTAAGATCTGGTGAGGAGTTAAAAGACATTGCGGAAAACATTGTAGTTGTTTTAACGCTAAAATGCAGTTTTTTTGTTTTAGTAGTATGGCCTCCCGCCACACACACACACACACACACACACACTCACACACATGCACGCACACACACACACACACACACACTCACACACTTACACACATGCACGCACGCACACACACACACACTCACAAACATGCACGCACACACACACACACACAAACATACACACACCTTTCCATCTTGTCATACAAGTAACGAGATGACTCCTCCTTCAGAGTAATCACGTTTACTATAATGTATCGGAGTTTCAAACCTATCCTTGAGGAAAATAACTTTTATGCTTTTTTTGGCTTGCCCTCTTCTAAAAAAACATTAACATTTTGGATTAAATGACAAACTGGGCACAACACAGACCAATATTACACGTAGTTAAGGGGCACAGAAAGGCTTCATAAATGTGTGGGTGTCTGGGCATTTGTTGGTATGCAGTGAGTGGTGTTAGAGTATATCATGGGACGGAAAGCTGTGGTCCCCGGGCCTGCTATCGTCAGACAACCCACCCTGATGGAGAGGCTCAGGTAATGATACGTCTGCGAGTCGGTCTGTCTGTCATGCGCTTCTGGATTTGCTTGCTCCTTTCTCGTGAGTGAGAAACAGCAGGGGACATGTGGGGGTGGTAATGTGTGTCTGTGTGTGTGTGTGTGTGTGTGTGTGTGTGTGTGTGTGTGTGTGTGTGTGTGTGTGTGTGGGGCTGTGCATGTGTGTTTGTGTGTTCGTTCTGTCTTTGGCTTTGTATGTGGATGGTGTACAAGCTGGATGGTCATGCATGTGTGTGTGGGTGGGTTGGTTGGTGAGAGAGACAGGGGTCCCCACAGATTATAGATGTTGATGAGCGTCTCCTCTCAGCTTGGAAACCCGGTAATTGTCACCTTGCTCAAGCAGGGGAGTGGGGAGAGATGCACATTGGATAACAACACTGAAAACCCTCAATCAAAGAAAAAGCGAAAGGAAGAGAGATATGCACCATGGTGAAAAACAGCTTGGAAATAACTGTGGACATTTTTGTGCTGGACATGTCAGTGACCAACTGAAACAAATGCTCTGCTGGTGTGATATAGGATGTGTGTGTGCGTGTGTGTGTGTGTGTGTGTGTGTGTGTGTGTGTGTGTGTGTGTGTGTGTGTGTGTGTGCTACTGCTACAGTCAATATGACATCATGTGTGGTGTGTGCTGTGCATGCCGTGTGTGAATGTCTCTCCATGCGTATGTGGGAGAGATAGAAACAATTACAGTGAGGCGCAATCAATGATTGTCCAGTGATCACAGTCACTACATTATTAGTGCCTGAGTGACCAATAACACAGCTAATGTTTCCACATTGTCACTGAAAACAGATCAACATGTTCAGGGTGACTTCCTACATACTTCATTAGGCCATTGATGTCGTTCTATGTTTGAGCTGTATACGTGAGATTCCCTGAATATGTAAAAGCCTGTGGTTTTTAAACTATGCTTGTTGTACATTGTCATGAAGTGTAGATTAAAGTTTAAGCACATGAATTACTTATTTAAAAACAAAAAACTTGTAAAACATATATTATCGACCAATCCATCAATTTCTTGCATCCGCTTACCTTGCACCAAGGAACAGGGGCTGGAGCATGGATTACCATAGACATGTCACCAGTCCACACTTGAAACAAACACATTCACACCTACAGGTGATTTACAGGTGACACAAGAGCATGCGGTGGCTGCACTATAATTCAGGAATGTAATTAATGGATTCTAAAGTGTTATCACATTTTCCGAGCTTTTTACCCTGTTTGTCATATGTGTTAACCATCAGTTAAAATGAACGTCAGTTTTCTGATAACAATTAAAATGTACTAAAAATAATATTCAAATATAACAGGTGCAGCATGACAATAAGCAGTGTATATGTGTTCTGCTGTACTGTCAAAAACAGTTAAAAGAAGAAGTACAAACCCTAATTTGTCTCTATTGACTGTACTGCTCCTCTGTCTCTCATTAGCTTCTATTAATCTATTTACCCTTCACTGTGCCCCGACACCACCCCTAGAACCCATAGCCTTTGCCAAAAACCAAAGTGACACTGGGCTCCGCAGGCTAGGTTGGGAGGCCATGAGGTCATACCAATGATGGCACTAGCTGTCGACTGGTGAGATGTGGGGCCCGTAGGCGGAGGGGTGCTAGGTGCCTGCGAGGGGAGAGTGAAGGGAGTGCGCCGGGGGAAGTGAGACATTCATTAGGAGAGCCAAGCTGACGCTGTCACCTTCACCCTCGCCTGCTTCTAAGGAGCCTGCTCAGACACACGCCAGCCTCAGCTGCTACCGGGCCGCGGCTGCGCTCTGCACCGACACACACACAGTTTGCGTGTGCATATACAGTATATGTGTGTGCAATTGAGTGTTAAAATGTTGTTTTATGCTGGGAACCACTACCAGACAAATGCTATTTCATCCGCAGAGCCAGATGATAGAGTGGGGATATAGAGATACAGAGAGAGACACACTGTGATTCTATTATAAACATGCTTGTTCAAGTTAATGGTTCATCTGCAGGGGCCTTATGCTTATTTCAAATGGTTCTGATGACAAACGAGACTAGCATGTTCCCTCAGTCATCTTGCACGCCTGTGAAAGCAGAGCCTGTTTTATTGGGCCTCTAATGCGATGAGAGAGGCCAGGAGTCAATTACTGTGTACTTATTCTCCCTCTGCCGGAACATGGACTTGTTAACGCTTCCTAATAATGAGCTAGCGTGAACAAGAGAGGTTTACACTGGATCCTTTTGACTCACAAAAAGGAAAACATTTTTCCATTATCTTTGTGTGCTATCACTGATGCCTGCTAAAGAATGAATAAAGAGGTGAAGGATATTGGAAATGTTTACCTTAAAACTGTAATGACGCTAGGCTCTTGTTGCTAATACAATGGGAGAGGTGGTGAAGCTGTGCACATCAATATGCTTTACTAACATCATTATTATTTCATAATACTGTATTTACCAAGCAGTATACAGTAGTCATACGTTCAAGATTAAAGGTTCTATGTGTTATGTTTGCTTTTGTGAAGCATATCAGTAAGGGGGGTTGAGCCGAACAATACGGATACATCTCATCAATAAAATGATGAGACTACAATGTTATTTAAAGGCCCTTCCTTTCCCATAATGCACTGCCGCCCCAAAAGACCTGACTCACACCTGAGTCCTCTTGAAGTGATGTTCTGTAATTAGCGAGATCGCTAACACTAGCTAGCTGGGGCTAAAAGTAACCTTTTTGAACTCCCTATCCGCATCATTATCCACTACCTGTGTAAACTAACTTACAACTCCTTTCCGAAAAATACAGTGGTGGTTTATCTTATTTTAGCACTTGCCATTGTTAGCTAATTTACAGGTGTGGTTTCTGTTGGTGTTTGCTTGTTACCTTGCTATTGTATTTATTTGTGTAGCTTGCCAAGAACAGTGGAGAAGGGGGTTGGTTGTTGATTTTCAGAACAAGCACAAAGTTGATGATCAGATAAGAGTTCTGTAACTAATCAACTCTTACGGAACTGTTTCTTTACACTGCATAAATAAATATTTTAATCCAGAGTTCACTCCCACACAAAATGCAATGTTTCCAGATTGCTTTGGGTTTTTTTTATTTAGAGTTAGGCTTCTCAACGAAAAAAAATGGATGAATACTGAAATATATACTGTATAACGTATATATTTGTATTTATTTTACTTTAAAATCTAATTTAAAATCTAATTTGATATGTTGTGAGGTTTACATCTAGTCTGAAGGCTTCTTCGTCTCCCTTAAATTGTGTCTGTCGAATTCCCCTTGAGGGGCCCCTTGAACTTTGTATTTGGTTTTTAAGAGTACAAGGCTGTCTTTCAAATACGTTTCATAACACTGAGTTAAAGGAAACGCTTGGATATCATCTGGTCAGTAATACAATTTTCATATCAGAGTACACTGTAGATCTGTGCCCTACTTTGAACAGGTAAGAGGATTCTTTTTTCATGGATATTTGGTTCCATTGTGCTACAGTCTACAATGGCTATATGCTACTTCAAAATGGAAGAATAACAAACATCTTGTTCACTGACATTTCGAGGGAGAAGCTTTTTGTAAATCTAGTTGTGTGTTCTTCCATCTAGAAGGCTATAGGAGTAAATATGTTTCGGTATGATGGTATTTTTTATGGTTGATCTTGTTTATTGATAAAGAAGTGTAAAACTGAAGGTAATCTGGTGATTTGAAGAATAATATATGCATTACTTCCTAACACTATTGTCAAAGTGCTAACCTGATGATGAAGTCTTATTACTATTATGCCTATACACTCTGGGTTCAGCTGTTTGAAATTTTAAAATAAACAATATTCATATAAAAATACCTTGAATTATTGTTGTAATATACTGTATATGGTATATGGGAACTGCAGTATGCTTGAGGTTGTTGGTAGTTGGTGGTTATTGCAAGTAACCACAGCTGTAAGCAACTAAAACACCTGGTTATGGTAAAGATCGTTCACCTAAGAAAAAGACAAAGGTTAACTGTAGGTCTGTGATTGGTTGCAAACTCATGACAGTCAGACATGAAACAAAACCATCTACCACTGTCTTCCACACCCTCATGCCCTACATAAGAGATATAGGGTTCATAATTCCTGCATTGAAACTGAATGTTGGTTTAGGATGTAATTCGCAAGAGATAGGCTACTGGGCAGACAAAAGATGAATCTCAATCCAGGGGTTGCAGCCTAGGAAGGCTGCATTTGAAGACCGATTGTGTCATAGCGGCGCGCATAGGCTTGTTCCATTAGCAAGGCTCCTTCATATGCGGCCGAGAAATGCAGCCTTCGTTTCACGGTTTTGAAGGCTGCAACAGATGGATCCTTTGCGGCCCAACATATCCCAAGATTCATTGCGTTTTTTTCAGAGATGGCATAAAATAAAATAAAAAATAACAAAACAGCAACATGCTCCATCTTCTTAACTTTTATCTTCCTTTCTTTTTTTCTTGTACTTTTTTTTTTTTTTTCGTCTGGTAGGCAACTTCTTTTTCTTTTTTCCTCCGTTGGCAAGGCTGTTTCCATTGGCAGCAATCAGGGTTGCTAGGCAGCACAGGAGCGGCGGGTCGGCACGCAAACCGGAAATGCTCGTAAACGGAGACCTGCGGAGACCGTCTCGTTTAACAACGCTCGTTCGGCCTTCGAATCGGCCTTCACAGGCTATAGCCTTCATAGACCGCGTAGACCTCTGGATTGGGATCCAGCTAAAGAGTTACTGAGATATGTCTTAGGGTGTATTCACACATGCTGTGTTTAGTTCGGTTGAAACAAACTCAGGTGCACTTCCACCTTCGGTGCGCATCTTTCAGACAGGTGTGAATACAGCAATCGCACTCGGGGGCGGACCAAACAAACGCTCCGAGACCCAGCTGAAGAGGTAGTCTCGATGCGCTTCAAAACGCACTCTGCTGCAGTTCGTTTGTGGTGTGATCCGACCCAATTGCAGGAAGCACTGCGCCTTTTCTTTCTTTTCTTTTTTAATAAATCGCCATCAGCTTCACATTATGGGAAAGTGTTGTTGTCGCCATTGTTAGGAAGATTAGTTGTGGTTTGACCTGGAGCCCCGAGCGAAAATATTACATTTGATAATGACGCGTGCGGATCAGCGATCAGATGGAGAGGAGCGTCTCCCGTAGCCTACAGTGCCAACAGGTTCACGCTACGCTTTGCATGGAGTGTGTGTTTTTATTGTTCTTCCCAACGGGACCGTCAATACTGTCCCCGTGTCAGTTTGGTGCTGAACTGCGCTGAACTGACACCCAGCTGATACACAGCTTAATCAGCTGTGTTTCAGTTTGAGCCTATTCTTCACGCTAGTTGCGCGTCCAGCAGCAAAAATACAGTAAAAATTATGTTTCACATCGTAGGCTAGAAGCCACATAACGTGGCATTGTCATAGGGCTACATATTATAAACATATGAAACAACAATAATTTGATGTTTTTCTTCTTTATTTATAGGCTAGATGTAGGCATTTTTATTATTTTTAACCCCATATTATATCAATGATAAATTTGCAGTTTTTACTTCGTTCTTCCTGCTTCTCTCCACCCCAGAATGTCTGTCCAATGAATGAATGACCTTAGATCACGTGTGGTTTTGCTTCGTAATGCTGGTTCACTTGCAAAAGGGGCAATATGAAAGTGGACCACACCAAACAAAAAAAATCCAAATTCTATTTGGTCTGGACCAAAGCAAGTGAACTAACGGACTTTCCATGTGTGAATACACCCTTAATGACTACAGCAAACCAATGCTAGACCAAGTTGACCAACACATATACAATAATAGAATCAAGAGTTCCCACGCATATCATTGTTTTGTTATGTTACTGGTAGTAATTGTAGCAGCACTCGCAGTGTTCCAATATAAACAACAAAATAAGCTTTGCTCCACTGTAAGAGCTTTCACAGTCACATTCTCCACCACTCTACTCTCAAGTAAGACTAATTATTTTTTTCTAAATAATTAAGTAATTGAAAGGTTGGAAATCCAGTTGTTAGAGCTGTAACAAATGAAAGTGGCAACACCTTCGAAAAACGCTTTGGTGGAGGCTGTCACATTTTGTTTAGAGAATTACACTGTTCAATGTGCCTGATTACACAGACTAGTCTGTCTGTCTCCCACGTGTCACACATGTTTTTAATGCTGCGACTTACTTTTTGGAATGATAAAATCCCTATTCTACGTTTTGAGTTTCACAATGGGAAACACAATGGGAAGAAGGTAATGAATTCCCCAGCATTATATTTTAATTCACTCCAAATGTGCTTGATCTTTGCCTAATCAGGTTACGAGAACCCCTGGCTTTGTTCATTTGTTTTAATTAAACAGATGAGGAGAGGTGAGATATAAAAAAAAAAACACCGGCACATTCTTTGTGTAATTAAAGATTAATTCCAGAATAGTGTTTGTGTTATAATGTCTGGGGAAAATATATCCATATTTTACATAAAACTCAGTTATTAGTTAGTCATTAACAGTGTTTCAAGGACCACAGTTAATATGTCACTCCACTTGTCGAAAATACGTTTTAACGCTGGGATAAATAGGTTAAATGTTTTTAAGTGGTGAGTCAGATATTGTTTGAGGGAATCTGTGAGCTGACATGACAGTAAATGTCCAAAGGTTAATTTAGAAGTTCTGTTTAAAAGTCTCATACCACAAAGTTCTCCCAATTAATTGAAGGCTTTTTTTCTTGTTTAATTTTTGGCCATGGTGCTTCCATCTCGACGCAACACGTGTCAGCAAATTAAACAAAGATCATTATGTTTTCTTTTCAATATTTCAAAGTCATGTATAAATAATTGAATGGAGATTGCATCTGCACACAGATCTACACATGTAATTAAGCCAATGTAGGCATACTGTGTCTTCATATATATATATATATATATATATATATATCACACGTTCAAATAGGAAGGTGCCTTTGATTACTAGGAAATCTGTCTCTTGGAAATAACATTTAGTTACCATTAATTTGTGAAAGAAAAACATGTTTAATGCCAGATTGCATTTATTATCAACATAATAAGGAAACATATTGTCCAAGACACACACAAGGTTAATAATGTATACATCTGGAAAATGTGATTTGACGTATTTTATTTATTTTCCATGGCATTGCAATATACACATAAAACAACTTAAAGTGGAAATATGTATTGATTTTGCATTAAAACTTCACATAATGACAAACAATGCTATAGTTTTGAGTTGAAATGTTTCCGTTAATTTTCAAAATCACAGACATTTTAAATAAAGTACAATCATTACACTCAGCCGCCTGTCAATGACGGGGGTCAGTCTACTTCCTAAAAATCCCTGCGAAACCATTATTAGCAGATAATATGTTGGGAGAAAGTCTCTCCACAACTGCGCCAAAAAGAAAAGAGAGTAGACTCAAAACATTGTATTGTTGTTTGTTTGTATTGTTTTCCAGATAAAATGTAGAAAAATAAAAAAATAACAATAATAATATCTTTTTATGAAGGTCATTCCCCTGATACAGTTTGTTTTATTAGACAAAAGCTTTGTATCTGTCCAAGATATTTCTCAAAACTACTATATATACACATTTTGTATTGAGGGATACAAATCCAATTAGATTTTTTTTGGGCATCTTGATAATTTTGCCTCACCTACATGAAAAACTACTCAGGCATATTCAGTGCGCATTTTTTCATTCCACCTGAATGCTTAATTACCTAAATGAACTCATTATGTACTTCACTGGACTAATTTAACTCTTTGTCCAAGGTCAAGTCTGACAGAGATTTAAAGTGACCAGTCTGTTGGCCTGGGAGACAAGGAAAAGTGCCGACTGCCAAGAAGTGCGTGTAGAAAATTAGGGGGGAAAATAGATGATGATATAATATAAAAAAATTAAAACAAGTCCGGGTTGGGTCGATTATACCAGGAGAGACACAAGTGAGGCAGGGAAACCCAATGTTGTTGATTGCAAATGGAAAATAGCGGCAATTGTTAACGAGGGGTGATATACAGTATACAGGCTAACTATACCATTGATCGATTGAAAAACAGAGCACTATTATCTAATGACAGTTTGCCCATCTTTGAGAGAATTAGCCCATCACCTAAAGGGCGGATAAATCAACTTAATCAGAATGCCACACTATGTTGAAAGTGATTGAAATAGCTGATTTTGATGAATATTACCTGTAGGCTGTTTCAACAATCTGCAACCTTACATTATATCAGTTGATCCAAACAAAAACACCAAAGGCTCCTGAGCATTGGTTGTACGTATGTCTATATAAAGACAAATCTTAATGTTTCATTTTAAAATCATTTGTAATGTGACAACAAGATGAGGGGGAGACGAAAGCTGTTTGGGTGATTTTCTGTGCTATAAAATTAACTAATGATGAGTACATTTTGACAAAATGAATGTCGAATGGATATTTCATGCTATAAAAACCCACTAAATGCTTGATACTATCAGTATGAAAGTCATTTCATGAAGCATCAATAAGATGTCAGATGAGAAGCCACTAGACTCAACATGTCAGTTTCTATCGTTTATCTAAATGGATCACACCTACAGCTGTAGCAGCAAAAATATACTGTAAGTCCTCAAACAAGTACCTTGGGACTCTCTCTGAACCATGTCACACTGTTGTTGTTGTTTTTTTTCCTCCTTTTTTTTGTTGGCCTGCATTATGCATGACAGAGAACAACACTGTTGGGTTTTGTTTGTGGCTAAATCACAGAAGAGTTGTAAATCATGAATGAGGAGTTATTTTGCATTTTGTCGTGTCGCTTTGGGCAGGATGAGTGTGATGGATAGTTCCACAGTGTTAGGGGACAAATGAGTGAAACAACATGGGAGGGGTGTCATAGGTCACTGTAACAACCAACCCAAAATATAAACAATTACACATTTTTATTTAAATACATAAATATTAAAATACTCTCAATCCATTTGGTATTTGTTTGCTGTAAAAATGATATATGTACGCCGCCCGCCTCATGTTCTGCAAGCAAACCATACAGGCCCTCTTGCTCTTTCCATCTCTTATCTGGCTCTGCTCGACTCCTGTTCCCGGGGACCGTGGGGAAGGACAAGTCCTGGCTGTCCTGGCTCTTGACAGAGGAGATAAATCACTCAGCACACCGGAGGATAGCCTTCCAGTCTGCAAGCTGGGAACTTCATTATCCCGCCCCTGCCACACATTACCATGCAGATCGTCACTGATTGGGCCCCGGTGCTGTGGCATGCGCAGCCTACTTCTGTCACCGCCAGAGCAGTCTCAGATCCGTCTCAGTGTTGAGAAGAGGAGAGAGAGAGGGAGAGGGGAAAAGGTGGAAGTGAGAGGGGATGTGTTCAAATATAAAGATTGTTTTTAAGAGGAAGTGGGAATATTTTACTAATTTCACATCAATCCGGATATTTTTGGCATTAAAAACGTTGCAGTACAAGTTGGTTTCCGTTGATGTCTGCAAATACTCTGCTAATTTGGGAATATTTTTTTGCGTAAATTCCGCAATGGTGTAGTTTCCTTAAGCAAAAGGGAGGCCCAGGAAAACCACCAATTCTACTTCTCGTGCTCGCACTATTCTGCATCAACACACTTCCACTTCCTGTAACACCTTGTATGTTTTGAAAAAGTCAATTTTCTTCACCACAAACCATCCATCTTGAGGGCTCATGAGGCCGTTAAGATTTATTTATAGACATCAAACGTACACATAATGTATAGAACACCGACCAAAGAGATTGGATTACAACTGCTTCCTTTGCAATTCAATGTTATCCAATGTAATGCAATACATAAAACTTGGTTTTGTTTTAAAAAAAAATCATTTACATGGTTCAGTGAAAACATTGTTTTACATAACAGGATATGGATATGGCCAGTTATAGTTAATGAAAATATATAAATATATAGAGAGCAAGGTATAAATGTACAGTTTGTGTGTGTGTGTGTGTGTGTGTGTGTGTGTGCGTGTGTGGTCCTGGGGCAGCATAGAGTAATGTGATCCATGCTTGTCTTTGGAGTCAGCATGTGGGGGATTGGTGCTCTCCCATCTCACTAAGTGAGCACAGCACACGCACGGGCACACACACACACACATATAGAACCAAAGTGGCAGAGTTTCCTGGCAAAGATTAGTAATAGATCGACAAAATGTTTGAGTGTCAACTTCAATTCATTTGAATGTCTGCCTGTGTGTGAATGTCTGCCTGTACAGACACACACAGGCTTGTTCCCCGTGTTGCTGTGTGTGTGTGTGTGTGTGTGTGTGTGTGTGTGTGTGTGTGTGTTTCTCTTGCTTTGCATCAGTGTGATAAGTGGCAAAGTGAGCGTGACGGAATGGCAAAGGAGGCATATGAAACTGCAGTCTACTTATGTAAAGTGATCCATCCTTCAAACTGTAACCATAGCATAAGAGAAACTACTGTAGCCAATTTCATTAATTTCTTCTTCACAGAGACAGAAGCAAAAAAAACTCACATTTTTAACAAAATAGAGATACATATAATTTATTAACTATAAATGTACTTGTCAAAACTTGTCAGAACTTTGCCTCTCAAAAACTTTGACGTCAAGCTGGATCAATGCACTGGTGAGCTGTAACCTGATCATCATTTTATTTCATTCATTTGGAAAAAACACCTGAGATACGATGTTAAGAATGAGAAGGAAAAAAGAGGGAAAATGCAAGGTCCATAACATACTGAAAAACAATAAATAAATGACCCGGGGCTAATAAAAGTGGGGAAATTGTGGGTTTTTGATGATGATGTAGATTAAGA
Source organism: Ammodytes marinus (assembly GCF_949987685.1). NCBI lineage: Eukaryota > Metazoa > Chordata > Actinopteri > Uranoscopiformes > Ammodytidae > Ammodytes > Ammodytes marinus. Next base: position 15,683,819 of record NC_137231.1, on the reverse strand, counting down.
GGTTTTAGAATGTGAGGATCACTCAATCTCTCATGATCATTACTCATCATAAACTGCTTATTATGGGTCAGGTCACGGGGCCAGCAGCCCGATCAGGGGACACCACACACCTCCTTCCCAGGCCACACTAAGAAGCTCTGACTGGGCCTTTTTCCGAGGCCTTCTTCCAGCTGGATGTGATGGAAACACCCCTAAAGTATCCCACTGTGAGGAAGGGGCACTGGGGCGCATTTGGTCGATTTGGGGCAATGAGGGTGGATACCTCTGATTGGCCAGAGGGGTACAAAGGGTACAAATTCACTCGTGAGGCCACCACGAGTGAATTTGCCCAAGTTGCCCCAAAGTTCCTTGGAACTAGCGTAGGGGAACGACTTAAGTGAGAGGCAGTGTGTCCAAATCAAAACACCTTAATTTTGGGTCACCTGTAAATTACCCAATTTGAGACCCAAGACTAGATAATAAAGTTGTGTAAAATGTATTTTTCTTAAATTATTCATGAATGCTTTGAGGTTGAGGGCTGGAATTGCAGTATGTTTATCAGGAGACCACAGGCGACCACGGTGCAGAGTTTCAAACCTGTGCGACCTTCAGAAGGGTCAAAGGTCAGCCGTTAGGGGCATTCAGGCCTTTAAAGGCCACAGTGTTTTAGTGCCTTTTTTGGAATAAATCATAAATGCTTTGAGCCAGGTGTCTGCAATGTTTGTATGGGTATCAGGACCCCAGGCTCATCAACGGTGCAGGGTCTGGGGCCTGGCCCCCCAGTTGCTGAAGGATGGGACACTTTCAAAATAAGAAAAGTGGCTGAAAACGAACAATGAATGAACATATGTCACAAAAGTCACACAAGGTCAGGAGAGCTTTTGGGGGGAATTTCTGCATGACTGTTGACTATGTTGTGCGCTAGAGAGCCCTTAGCTGGCCCTTTAACACCGCCAAAAAATCGGAGCTAGTTCTGAGCTAGTTCTGAGCTAGAGCCAGTGTTTTGGTTTCACACTGCCAGAGAGCCGGCTCCGGGCTGTAAAAACCGGTTCAACCCCAGCCCCAGGATTGAGCTGAGCTAGAGCCCAGCTCAATCCTGGGCCAGCGGCCGGGGAAGGGATTATCCTGACCAACCAGACCAACTCAAACCTCATGCCCACCATATTTAAAAACACCGCTACTAGGAGACGTAAACATAACATAATTACCGAATGTAGCGATCAAATTGACTGGCGAAAAATACGCTGTATGGGTTAACAGAGCAAAGCGAGAGGCAACACATTTAAAAATAAGACGTTTCTGCCGCTGTTTATGTGCTTAACGCTAGCTTGAACGTTAGCCACGAGAGCAGCGGCGTCGGGAGACGTACACAGACGTTTACATTACGTTGCTCTCTTGCCGGCTCCATGCCTGGCTCTGGTCGGTGTGAAACCAACCGGTTCATAACTGGGATAAGGCTGTAATCAGTTTTGAACTGGCCCCAGCACCAGCCCGGAACTGGCCCTTGGTTCTTTTTGGTGTGAAAGGGGTGAGCTAGGATGTTTTGGTCGCATTGCGATACGACCACCGCAGAGCCACCTAGCTTTGCTGAAGGTCTACGGAGTTCGGACTCAGGGAGACTGATAAGGGTCTTACGTAAGGGTTGCCGGCCAAATTTTACGCAGTTTGGTCCTTTTTTGTGGCAACGGCGAGCACTCAATGGCAGGAGAAGGTGAGGAA